>NC_056733.1:1548007963-1548296356 GCF_019279795.1 Protopterus annectens
CTCAGTCTGCCCCTACAAACATATACAGATGCTAGACCACCAGAACCAGGAGCAGCATGCACAGGCAAATAGAAAGGAGCAATAACACATACATCTATGCCCCTCCCTACACAGGCCAAATAACATTGACACAACACACTGCTACACAATCCAGACAGTCTGCCAACAATTACCAAGAAATGCACAGACCTCTCAACTGTACAGAGTCCCATAGAATGTCCAGACTTTCTCCTCAAATATAAGGCTTCTTCCAGGTAACATGTCTGGCAGTCTGATACATCACTGGGATAATGTCAGAAATGTAGGCACTACCATACCTATCAACCTCTTACTGCATGACATCCAGACAAAGCCTGACATAATTATGGGACAGAGGCCCAAAAACAGGGGCATATTTGAAATATTGCTGCTATAAACTGAGAATGTTGCTGTTGTAACGGGGTTAGTTGTAACATATCTTTTCTGAGGGATATGAGGTCAGAAATACAAATTGACTTTAGCAGTTACTGACTAATCCCCAGAGTATGCTACTGATTTTCCAAAGACATAAAAATGTCTGAGGAACACACCAAACATAGTATTACAAATTCTGGCCAGTCTGCAGATAGCCCTACACGTGAGAGTTATGTTATACACATAACACTGTCAGAGTTAAAATCACCCAGGAACCCCATGTCCACACAAACCCTGTTAGACTAGCATTAATCAAAATGTACAACAGAAATACTTACGTTCTGTCCCTAAGTCTGGAACACCCTCCCCCAGTCTGTTGGCCTGTCTCCACAGATTTGGTTGTAAGAGGTATTTCCAAACACCCTCTGTGATGCTGTTGGTCACACACCTCCATGAAGTCTTCCTCAATGGCAAGGAAAAGGGCCAGTGCTCACATGATGTACTCAATGATAGGAGTGTGTTGCCATGCTGTTGGCTATATGAACAACAACACAGCCATCCTGTATGCAGTTATCAAGTGGGGGACACCAATTGGTGCACAGGCCATCAGCTGTGTATGACCATTACCTACAAAAGGCAAGCTGCTGCCTATGCAAACAGGTGTACACCCTACATCTTTGAGAGAGAGAGAGACAGCAAAAAGAAAAATAAAAGCCAAGCATGACATAACCACCTACACTTGAATAAAACAAACAGTTATGTCAAACAAGTAAGCATGTAATGGACTGCACTAGGGGGTATTTAAGAAGGGGAAATAGGAACTCTAACATATATGTCTCACCAAGACTTGCCCTACTGATATATTGCTGATCAGAACCTATGGCCATTCTGCCTACAATGACATAGATCATAGGTCAGTCCCCTGATTCACCCCAGGAAAGGATGGCTCACATATGACTACTACTGCAGTATGTGTTGAACAATACTGACTGTGACAATGCTAGGCCAGCTACTGGTATGTTGTAGATATCCATATGTTACTTGTGAATACAAGTATGATATACTTGGTTGTCTCAGAAATGTGAGAGACCTATACATGGTCTTTGCATAGTAAAGTACTGTTGCACATAACTGTGTTGAACTCCATGTGATATACTGAGCTCATGATACTAAACTGTCAAGTGTTATGCACACTGACCATATGTGTGCCTCATATTTGTAGTCCTTTACTCATACAATTGTGTTACATCTGGCAGATCATCGGCAAATCTCTGAAGACTGACATTACAACATTTCCTTCTTTTTCTTCTGGCTGTTCCCATTAGGAGTCGCCAAAGTGGATCATCTGTTGCCATTTCTGCATGTCCTCTGCATCCTGCTCTGTCACACCAGCCACCTGCATGTCCTCTCTCACCACACCCAGGAACCTTATCTGAGGCCTTCCTCTTTTCTTTCACCTGGCAGTGTCATCCTTATCATCCTTTTCCCAATATACTCAGCATCCCTCTGCAGCACATGCCCAAACTGATGTAATCTTGCCTCTCTGGCTTTGTCTCAAAACAGTCCTACTTGGGCTGACCCTGTCATATACAAATTGCTACTCCTGTCCATCCTCATCACAACCAATGCAAATCCTAACATCTTTAACTCTGCCACGCCTAACTCTGACTCCTGCCTTTTTGTCGATGACACTGTCTCCAAACCATATAACATAGCTGGTCTCACTACCCTGTTGTAGACCTTACCTTTCACTTTTACTAGTACTCGTCTGTCACAAATCAGTACTGACACTCTTTTCTACCCTCTCCATCTTGCCTGTACTCTCATCATCAACTGTCCTCCACAGTCGTCATTATTCTGAAATGTTGATCCCAGTCATTTATAGTCATCCACATTTTCCAACTCTACTCCCTGTGTCCTCAACATTCCACTACCCACCCTCTCATTCACACATAGATATTCTGTTGTAGTCCTGCTGAACTTCATTCCTCTCCTCTTTAGAGCATATCTCCACCACTACAGGGTCTCCTACATCTGTACCCTACTCTCACTACAGATCTCAATGTCATCTGCAAACATTATAGTCAATAAGGGCTCCGGTATGATCTTTTCTGTCAACCTGTCCATTGCCATTGCAAACAAGAAATGACTCACAGCTGATCTCTCATGTCATCCCACCTCCATCTTAAATGCATCCATCACTCCTGCCGCAGACCTCACCACTGTCACACTACCCTTGTACATATCCTGTACCAGTCTTACATATATCTCTGCCAGTCATGGCGTCATCATACAATACTACAACACCCCTCTAGGCACCCTGTCATATGCTTTCTCTACATCAAGAAAGACACAAAGCAACTCCTGATCTTCTCTGTACTATTCCATCAATGCTCTCAGAGCAAACATCACATCTGTAGTGCTCCTACCTGGCATGATAACATACTGCTGACCACTACTCATCACCACCCTGCTTAACCTAGCTTCCACTACCCTTTCCCATGACTTCATGCTGTGACCAATTAATGTTATCCCTCTGTAGTTACTACAGCTCTGCACATCAACCTTATTCTTAAAATGGTATTCAAACACTTTCCCTCCACTCCACATGCAACCTCTCACTTTCCAAGATATCATTAAACAATCTGGTTAAAAACACCACTGCCATTTCTCCTAAACACCTCCATGCTACCACAGGTATGTCATCTGGGCCAACAGGCTTTCCAGTATTCATCCTCCTCATAGTGATCCTTACTTCCTCCTTGGTAAGCCATTGCACTTCCTGATTCACCACACCCACATCATCCCACGATCTCTCTATCATTCTCTCCATTCATCAGCCTCTCAAAGTACTCTGTCCATCTGTTCAATACACTCTCCTCGCTTGTGAGTATGTTTCCCTCATTATCTTGTATCACCCTTATCTGCTGCACATCTTTCCCGGCTCAGTCCCTCTGTCTAGCCAACCGGTACAAGTCCTTTCATCCCTCCTTAGTGTCCAACCTCTCATAAAAGTCATCACATGCCTCATCCTTAGCCTTTGCCACCTCTCTCTTTGTCATGTACCTCATCTCCTTATACTTCTCTTTACTTTCCTCATCTCTCTGACTATCCCACTCCTTCATCCCTAACCTCTTTATCTGTATACTGTCCTGTACTTCCTCAGTCCACCACCAGGTGTCCTTGTACTCCTTCCTCCATCCACATGTCACACCAGGCACCTTTCTAGCCATCTCCCTTACTAGCTCTGCTGTACTTAGCCATATATTTGGTAAATTGTCACTGCCACCCAGTGCCTGTCTTAACTCTTCCCTGAACTCCAGCTCACAATCACCCTTTTCCAGTTCCCACCATTTTATCCTTGGTACTGCCATCACACTTCTCCTCTTCTTGATCATCAGTGTCATCTTACAGACCAACAGTCTCTGCTGCCTAACTACACTGTCACCTATCACCATTTTAGAGTCTCCAATCTCCTTCAAACTGGCCCTCCTACATTGGATATATTCCATTTGGGTGCATCTCCCTCCACTCTTGAATGTCACCCTATGCTCCTCCCTCTTGTTATAGTATGTATTCACCGCAGCCATGTCCATCCTTTTTGCAAAATCTACTACCATCTCACCATCTGCATTCTTTTGCTTAACACTATACATACCCATCACTTCCTCATCCCCTCTATTCCCTTCAACATGCCTATTAAAATCTTCTGCAATCACCACTCTCTCACCCTTGAGTACAGTCATCACCACTTCATCCAACTGACTTCACATTCCTCTTACTCATCCATCGCACAACCAACTTGTGTAGCATATTTACTAACAACATTCATCATTACACAATCAGTTTCTAGCTTCATAAACATGACTCTATTAGACAGTCATGTCATCCTCCAAAAACACTCTAGGCATACTGTTCCTTCAGGATAACCCCTATTCCTTTCTCCTTCCATCCACACCATGATAGCATAAGTTTTACCTGCCTCCGATACACCTAGCCATACTTCCCTTCAATCTGGTGTCTTGCACACACAGTATATCAACCTTCCTTCTGGCCATCATATCAGCTAGCTCTGTCCCTATACCAGTCATACTGCCAACATTAAAGGTTCCTACCCTCACTACCACACTCCTAGCCTTTCTCCTCCCTTTCTTCCATATGTGTGTTTGACATCCTCCAGGGTATGTCTGTCAATGGAAAGGCTACTGTGCTATTGAATGACTCAGGTGTGTTACAGCAATATGAAGACAGTGTCACTAATTTTATCCCATTCCCCCCCATATATGTGTGGCATCCTACAGATGTCCTGCTATAACAGGTGGAGAAGGATGAGTGGGCATCAAGGGTGTGAATACAGTGTGCCATACTGATATAGAACAGAAATGTATATCAGGTATTACTTGTGCACATGTCAGTATGAGTAGGTGTATCTGGCTGCCTCATAACAACAGACATGGGATGTTAGTTAAATAAGCTGTACATGTTATACGTGTGTAATGTTAGTTTCTGTGCATCCAACAGAGTTTGATTTCTACAGCTACTGCTTGTTGCATTGCCCTCACAGACATGGATAGTAGAATAAGCATGAGTATCATGTTGACATGTTAGAGGTGTCTAACCATGTTATGAGCTTTTGTCCATGCCTACTACACACAGCCATATGACCACAACATAGCTGTATGGACTCAGCAATACCTCTCCACATGTCTGGCTTATGGGGTAGGGTTGGAAGATTGCAGCTTTGTCACACACAGAACAACATCCAGGTCTGACAAATGTCTCAAGAATAATACATCAGGCCTCCCAAATGCATGTGGTGAAATGTGTTATGGTGGAATGAGACCAAGATTGCACATTCTGGCCACAGTACTGACAGGATTGGTTGGCACATTGACATCACTGATCATCACCAAAAGAACACCATCTCCATAGTGAAGCACGGTGATGGCAATATCCTGCTTTGGGGTTGCTGTTCATAAACTAGAAGTGTGCCTTTAGCCAAGGTGGAGGGAATTATGAACAGTACCAAATACCAGTCCTTTTTGGCCCAAAATCTTCTTGTGTCTGCTAGGAAGCTGTAGCTGGAGAGGAATTATACCTTTCAACACAACAATGACCCAAACCATACATCCATATCAAAACATTGATGTGTTCACCACAAGACAATACATTCAGAAGACATGCCCTTGCAATCTGATAGCGTTGGATGGCTTTTTCAGGGAGAATGTACAAATATTGGTAAGTCGAGATGAGCCATGCTGATGCATGCTTTCCCAAGAGGACTGACTGCTGTTATGATATTCAAAGGTGCTTTAACAAAGTAGTAATTTAAGACTGTGCACAGTCATGAAACACACCTATTGTAAGTATTTGAAAATGTTCTATGTCACCCCTAACAAATGTGTTTGTTCTTCTATTGGATTGCACATGTTATAGGTCCCAGAAAAGGTGAAAATAGTTATCACATGGTTTATGTGGTCTCATGTCATATATCAGACAAACCTGGCATGTTAATGGGGGTGTCTACACTTTGGATATCCACTGTAAGCTTGGGAGGTTGTTGTTGAAACTGGTTCTGTTGTAACATACATGTACTGCAGGTTTTAGTGTGAAATCCAAAATAAGTCATTAATTAGTGACACCAGTCCTCAGATCATCCTAGTAATGTATCAAACTAACACAGGATTTATGAGAAACATACCAGAAATATGAGTCATGCATGTACACATTTAGCAACACTATACACGATTGAGAGGTATGTTCTGTAGGAGTTGCCATTGTGCTATACAGATGAACAGTAATTATCTGTACATGGATGCAGTGTGTGCCACTTGAAGGCCCTTCACCTATTAACAGTACACACATATCACAGAGATGTAAATAAGTAATAACATTAATTGGAAGGGGCTGTACTGCATGATGTAAAGGGCCTGTCCAGGGTGTGTATATAGTGGTCTGACTGTGTTGTGAATGTCACCACTTGGCTGTTGTGAGGTCTGTGTAATGCCTGGCTGCTACCTCACCTGTGTGTGTGTGTGTGTATGTGTGTGTGTGTGTGTGTGTGTGTGTGTGTGTGTGTGTGTGTGTGTGTGTGTGTGTGTGTGTGTGTGTGTGTCTGTGTATCTGTGTGTGTGTAGCAGCAAATGTTGTAGTGCAGGTAGTCATTTACATATGGCAAGAGGAGCTGCACAAAAGTAATAAGTAATCAGGTTTATTTATTTTCCTAGAATAGATCAGAAGACTTCATACACAATCAACACAAGTCTCATTTACATATATTGTCTTTCCCCCACAGGTGGTCATGGTGGTCGTGGTCCCTCTCGCTCAGAATCTGATGTCAGTGTCTCTGCAGACTCTGTCAATGATGATAGTCATAGCCAGGCACAGGTGGTTTTGTCAGGGGCTGAATCTGTGCCATGGGTTGGCATCCAACAGTACTCAACACTGTCCTCGCACAGTCACAATGCCCACACATACCTCATCCCCAGTAGCCACAGATAATGGACAATTGTCAGGTGGTGGCATGGAACAGGCTAGTGTGGTGGCTATGGCAAGTATGACTGCAGCCACTAGCCATAGGTCCCACACAGGCAGATAGACATGGGTGCCTGAAGGAGGACTGCTGCCCATCAAGTCACTGTCTTAAGTGCCACAGGAGGTATCACCAGATACATGCTTTGAGCTGTAATGGATGCATAGGCATGTAGTGAATGCAACACCAGACACATACTCAGGTTGGTGGATGAAACTCTTCCTACTTTACGTGGTGACATACATGACCTAGTTGAGGCCACATGTCAAAATACTGAGGTCATGAATACATGGTGGGGTGAGACACTGGCAATTCTCAAACATGCTATGTCTGTGATACAGCATGTGGTGGGTGATGGGCATGGCTACATGGATGTAGGTCAGCAACGACATCAGCTGATAGTCTATGGGGCCATGCCCCTTCACACTCCTGTACTGGCAGTGACACCAGCAGTACCGGAGGGGGGGTGCTGTCTACATCATTGCTGTTTACATCACACTGAAGCAGGCCATGGGCACATCATCCTGGCCAGTCCTATCAGGGACACAGATCCAGCAGATAACAGTCACCCTCAGGAAGCAGTACTGCATCTGGCCTTGAGCCCGGTGGTGCCAGTGAGATACGTGGCAGGAACAGTTCCCGTGTCCATGGCCAGAGATGGTGAACTGGACACCCTGCTATGTATGGTCTGCAGCTGTCCAACATACCCTTGTATAGGGCAGCCACATGGCATGACTGTGTGCATACATGCACACACACATCTGTATCACATGCAGGTCATCCCCAGACACACACAGCACTTCTGCACAGGCCATCTACTGCATTCCTTTCCACACACACACAAACACACACACACACACACACACACACACACACACACACACACACACACACACACACACACACACACACACACACACGCACACACGCACACACACACACATGATGTCAACTGTATATCCCAGCCTAGGCCTTTGGCAAATCCACACCACACCCTGTGCATATGTTGATACATGTGCCACATCCCTGTCATCCATGCCATCAATGCAGGGACATGCTAATATGGGTCTAATGCACAGGGTGAATTTAGTACAGTCTAGTTATGTAATAGTGTGTAAGGTGCTGTCTGCTTGCATTTGTTGGGTACACATACAGTTGTGTGTACCTTATTAGCCAGAATACATTATTGCTATTAGTACCACTGACTGCCTGTAGTCTGACATGTCGCATTATGTTTGTCTTCCAGGTGTTTGTATGTCTGCAGGCTGTGACCCTGCAGACATGACCAAGAGGGAATATGGCAGAGTGGGAATACACCACTCATGTCATAGGTAAGGTACACCTTTATATGTACATCTACCAGGTATGATTGCATGCAACAGTGTGTGAGTGACACTGTTGTCAGACATTGTGACATTCCATACATGCCCTTGTCACAGACAGGTAGTCTTCATGCATGTCACCTCAGTGTTGTGTATAAGCACAGGTTCATACATACAGAACAGGTTACTACAGTGATGTCAGCAGGTCCTACTAAGCATAGCAATTACATTAACTGCAACAGATTCACCTGACAACACCTGTTGGCCCTGCCATTTCTTTCCCATACACTCAACCCTGATGCAATTGGTGAGGGCATAAATGAAATGTGTATGACAGGTTTGTGCTATTTATTCCTGAATTCACAGGGTGCAACATGGAAACAAAATGGTATATCTTTTGCATACACACACTCAGGACTGACACAGGGAATGTGCATACAGCAACACAAGCACAGTTGGTAATAGACAGATTATTAAAGGTACATATCCACTCTGATGTACTGTACTACTACATACATGGCATGCCCCACATAGGTGATATGTATGAGACATTACCCACTACCTGTTACAACATGTACTGTTGTGAATGCCCTCATGGATGATGAGTTAACCTACCAGAAATAGCATCTGGAATCATGTATTGCTCCTACAAGCCTGGACAAGTGTTAGGGTAGCAGACGTTGTATCAGCATGATGTTTCAGTCAGGTATGATACCTGATGCTGCCATATGTGTCAGTACACTCACTGTGGCCTATTTGGCAACAATATCACATACATGGGCATTGTTAAGGGACACAGACCACTTATAGGTTGCAAACATCTGGATTTTCCCAACATATCTTTACAGAGGATTGGTATGGCCTGTATAATGGTTTAACATGCTGCATGTGAGACAGATGCCATTATCATACTTTGTAAAGTAATTCCATCAGGAGTTGGTAACCAGCCGTATATGGTACACACATCAAAATGGTATAAGTCACAAAGTAAATGATTTTCACACAAACTTACTAGTATTGAGATTAGAACTCCTGCCTATCTAGCTATTTCTACTGTAGTGTATGCAGTTATCAGATGCACCATGGAGCTTATGCAATCTCACCCAGTCCAAAGGTACTTCTAAGGTGAATAACATCAACAGGACTAGTAAATTAAGGTAAGGGGAAGTGTACAGGGTGGTATACAACTCAAAATGGTATAAACCACACAGTATATGATTTTCACACACAAACACGTGCACACACACACACTTACTTGCCAGTATTGAGATTAGAACTCCTTTATACTGCAGTGTTACGCAGTTACCACATGAGCGACAGAGCTTACTAGGCTATCAACTGACCAAAGATGCTGATAACTGCACAGATGAGGTAAAGTATTACAGGTGGCAGAAAGACTGCCTTCAGTTTTTCCCTTGGATCTTGCTAGTTCTTTATCTCTTGCACTTCAAATAGCATAATAGCTTTGCACCTCAACAGGCTATTGTATCAATAAGTGTAGCACACCTGGGAGCTATCAGCAGTAGTCTTTCCTCACAGAATTAGCCGCTGTACTTAGTAGTTATGACCATCCCTCCTGGCATGATTGAAGTGCAGTTTTCTGTGCTTTTGTCCATTAACCTGGTGCATTTGGCCATTCTGAGGCACTGTTGCAACTGTCTCATGTACAAAGACAACCCTCTCTTCTAAACTCCAAACACTCAGACTTGTGAGAGTTACCCCTATATCACCAGATTTGGAAATATGCACTCTCCAGCAAAGACTCGACTAGCTGGTCAAGAGGATGAGGTCAAAAACTGCACCACACCATGTGGAACACATAGCTCACGACAACATCCACTATCACGGAAACAGGACTATTTCCCCCTGGACAGTTCGACCCCAGACTGTTTGCTCCCGGACGGTTCGACCCCAATGTATTTCTATACAATTTCATGTATAAATTTATATGTATTGTATATGTGATTTTTTAGTGGACAGTTCGATTCCAGACTATTTGACCCCATACTATTTGACCCCAAATATATTCTTTTAAGTACTTTATCATTAAGTTATTAATTAATCAATTATTCAATAATAACACTGTTAATTTTTCATTGTAAATATTTTTTTATTAATATTTTTATTTTATTTAATTATTACATTGGTTAGTAGAAATATAACATTTAAATATTTAACATATAATAACTAGTGTCCAAACATCCTGTACCCACTATCACAGCCCTGACATACACTCACAAACCACACACCCACTTTCACAGAGGCACTCAATGGACATTTACCCAAACAGCACAGACCAGCAGGACAAACACCCACTCAGCCACCACAACACAGCACATGCCAAAGGAAACATGTCACATATCGTTTACCCCATTAACCTAAGCCTGTAAGGCTAACCACCTTGCCCAATACAGTAATTATGGGTGACTCAATACTGAGGCACACAGATGTGCAACTCACTAGGTTGAATATGGAGAAGGTAACAGCTAGCTGTCTATCACATGCCAGAATCCAACACATGACACACCCAGTCAGGTCACTCCACAGCAACAAGTATCACTCTGTCATCATCCATGTGGGTGTGAATGACCTGAGATGCACCTCCTTGGACTACATGACATGAGACATGGTTGAGCTCTTGGATTATGTGGTCCAGGCAGGTATGACAGTAGCCTGGACCAGTATACTACCGTCACCCAGAATGATGCTGCATACTATCAACAAATGATTGACTTCAGCATTGGTGTACATGCTGTTTTTCATTCTCAGAGGATCCAGTCTCTCTCTGCTTATGATAACATGATTAACAGACCTCAATGGCTTGCCAGAGATGGCCTGAACTTGTCACCCCTGGGTTTCCAGGTACTGGCTAAGTCTCTTGCCACTCCTATAGTGCCTCTTTAGGTAGTGTTCCAAATCACATTACCACCACAACAGCTAGTCATGAATGCAATCTGAGGGTTATGCTGCTCAACAGTAGACATCTAACTCTCAAGATGCAGTCACTCAAAGCACTCCTCAAAATGTAAAACATTGACAGTTGTGCTGTAATGGAGACCTGGTTTACAGCAGCAGACAGCACACCTGCGCTAACAGGCTATGTTGCATTCCACAGTTGTCAGCCCCAAAACATGGACTACAGCCATGTCTGACCCAGCTCTTTTAGAAATGCTACATATGAAGACATCCCAATTCCTCCACACCACAAATTGCAGAGACTTCTACCTCATTACCACAATCGACACAACATGCATGTGGGACTGGTCCCTCACCAAGACACTGCACATGCCCTGGAATACACTTCCCATACATGTCATGCAGAGCACCTAGCTGACCCTGTTTCACAGAAATCTTGATGAGTGGATGGGACAGTTCACCCCAAGGATCACTGCAGTGGCTCTACTTGATACAGGCACTGGGAAGTAACATCGGGTAGCACAATGGCAAGTCCCTTCTATGGCCTAGGCTTGTAAAGGCTCCTGGACCATTAGCCTACTACACATTTATGAGCCTATAAAAGGGATGACATCAGCAGGACTAATAAAGTAGGGCAGTGGGTGGGAAACATATCAAAATACTTTTGCCTACAAACATACACACTCATTTGTCGGATGCAAGAATTGAAGTCCTGCCTAAGTAGTTATTTGTACTATAGTATTAGTCAGTTATCACACATGCTACAGAGCTTATTGGACTGACAGCTGCCCAAAGGTACTGATATGGGGAATGACATCACCAGGATTGATAACGCAGGGCAGTGGATGTTAAATGTATCAAAATACTTTGTCCTACAAACAGGCACACATATTTGCCAGATGTAAGAGTAGAACCCCTGCCTAACTAGTTATTTGTACTATAGTGTTACACAGTTATTGCACATGCTACAGAGCTTATTGAGGGAATAGCTGGCCAAAGATACTGATATGGGGAATGACATCAGCAGGACTGATAAATTAGGGCAGTGGGTGGGTAACATATCAAAATACTTCTGCCTATATACATTTGTCAGATTGAAGAGTAGAACCCCTACCTAAGGTAGCTATTTCTACTACAGTGTTAGGCATTCATCACATGCACTACTGAGCTTACTGGGCTGACAGCTGGCCAAAGTTGCTGATAAAGGAAATGACATCATCTGGACTGATAAAGTGGGGCAGTGGGAAGTGTTGAGAGTGGGAATGACATAAAACTGTTTCACCTACAAATGAACACACAACTTCCTCAGTCTTGCACACACAACTGTCAGACACACACTTGCCAGTATTGGGTTGAACATTCCTACCCATCTGGTTACTTGTACTATAGTGTTACACAGTTATTGCACGTGCTACAGAGTAGTAGATGCCCAATGGTACTTCTAAGGTGAATGACAGCAGCAGATCTTGTGCAGTTGGACAATGTGAAGTGTACTGAGTGGGAACAGTCTGCTAATACTTAGACCTACAGAGATACACACACACAGGCAGGTGATGTGATATTAACACCCCAACCTCAGTATTATTACACAATGGAGCTCACCTTTTATGCTTGCATGTGCCACTGTTTAAAACCAGTATGCCACTGTCCACAACAGGACATCACTGTATGTCATTCAGGGTACCCATATGTGTGACCCACGCTGCTGTGTCAGTCCCCCCTGTGTCTCTCTGTCTCTCACTTCCCCACATCTATGTGTGTGTATGATTGACATATATAGTTATCTGTTGGCCATATATGTCTGCATTTGTGTCATACACAACAGATGCGGATATATCACATATAGGCCACCTGCAGCTAACTGGGGGTAATCCTGTCTGATGTGTGTTTGTGTAAGGAAAGTTAAGGTAAACATAGCTGTCTGTATGCACAGATATATCTACACAATATAGTCATATAGACTAATGTATGTTCCAACATGTCCTGTGATTCTCTAAGTGTAGAAGTATGCCCAGTGTGACCTTGTATAGTTAGACTGGGACTCCATTATAGAGATATGTTCACTCTGGTCCAGGGTTTTGTGTGCTACAGACATATCTCTCATAAGTACACAGGACTTTTCTTAGGGTATTGGGTTTATTTAGCAGACATTTTCTGACATATTTGTATTCTGAGAGTGGAATGTATTGTGTCATTACCTAGTGGCAGACATCATCAAATCATCACAGTGCTTTACCAGAGGAATACTAGTTGTATGATGTGTAGATTGACATTATAATGGCAGCTATGTACATTCTTGCCCAACAAGTCCAGTTTGGAGGTGTGGCTACAGCCAGTTGAGTGATAGTACAGCAATGTGTTGATTTACTGTCTGGAAATCTTCTTCTTCTGTGATATCTGTGTAACCTGAGATGTGATAGCCTGGTGTGGCTATACCTGCCTGCTATACATTTTTTGGCAGATTGGCTGGTTGTTTTGGTAGAGGATTTGTCCATTCTGCATAAACGTGTTTTTATGGCAAGTTATTTCAGTATAATTGAAGAGTGATATTACAAAATATTGACAGACATTACTGTGTCAGCCTACATAACCTTCAGACAATTCCCACTACTGCAAACCCCTCACCCTACCAACTTTCTCAGTATGTCAGGGCAATATTTACTGCACATGCCTATCATTGCACCTTTGTTCCACATTTACTTCTGCCCTTGTTCAGACATGTTGCTGTCAGAGGTTTGGTGTTATGGGTATAGACTGCATTGTACTGTGCAGGCATGTCCATTATATACAAAAGCAGACTTAAAACAAGAAAAAAAGCCATATTGACAATGACCACTGGCAACAGTACCAAGAGGCATGATTATTTACAAACTCCCTAGCACCTTGGACACAGCCCTCAAGAAGTCCATTATATGTGTAGTATATTCCACATAGCACTGTGACTTTCAGGTATGTTAGTGGCAGAGAAATAGGTGTCACTGACATGCATAATAATTGGCACTGCAGTTATCTGCACATGGCCCTGTGACAGACAGCCTGTAACTAGGGCAGTACAAGATGACAGCCAAGAGAACATGCTGCCCAGATCCTGACAGTATTGACCACACATGGACATAGCTCATTGACCCCTGCATATTGAGCACATGCAACATGTTTTCATGTGTATTGGACAGCCCTACCAATCTGTGTTATGCTGCTATTTCCCCTGGAAACATACATGTTACTGCATTTCTGAGGGTATATAGGGGGTCACACCTGCCAACTGTAGACATTTGCAGAGACTGTGCTGATATTTACTTTACATTTTGATTCCATTTACCATACTATTGTGCCCTGTCTTGGGTACTACAGGCATATCAGTAAAGAGCACAGATGCGATTGTAGTGGCATACATTTGCATGTCAGACTTGTTACCCTTCAGAGCCTTACTGCAACTGCGAGACCTGCTGTGTAATGATTGTGTGGGTCTGTAGTGGGATGATTCAACATCAATGCCATTTGTGGAGCTTTTCCAGACATTTCTCTCTAGTTTTCTATGGCTGACTTGCTGTGTGGGTCTGGGGGCTGGATATGGGACCCGACACTGACATCCATGCTGCGAGCTATGACCCCCCCCCAAGTTAGTTGGCCCCACACATATACTGCAGTAGGATTTGCCACCTTGGGTACTACTGCATAGTGGAGGCTAGTATTGGGAAGACATTTCCTGGTGTCCCACATAGCTGTCAGTAGTCTGCTGCTATCCCAGTAGTCCACCCCATTCCCTTGCATGCAACAATACCATACATATGCTAGAAGAACATACTGATACATTCATTTACTGTTAAGGCAACTGACTTACCTTGTGCCGTGGCAGTTGTTTGTATGGAGCTTGAGGGCTGGCTATGTTGGATGCACACAGTACACTGCCTATACATGGTAAGTTACAGGTAGTGTGATGTGTGTGTCATCCCTTTCTACTGTGTGTGTGTGAGTAGAGAGAGGTGTCAGTCCCTGGGTGCCTACAGTGTTAGTGTGTGTGCTATGCGTTGCCTCTTTGCCAAGGCCAGGCCATACTGGGCACGCCTCCATCTGCCAACAGGGGCTGGCTCAGGGGCTTCCACGTCCAAGTCCCTCTGTGTCTGTGGGGACCTTGGCAATGGTAGGGGGGCTGTGTAGCCCTTCCCCATCCTGTTTGTGCTGCAGCTATTTCCACAGGATCAGATCACTTCTGTGACTCTGCTCGACAGAGGCACAGGAAAATAACTTTCTTGGGTGGTGTAAGCCAGGGAACCTTGTTGGTTAGGCTTACTTAGGCCCTTGGACCGATAGCCTAGTAGCTACCTATGAACTTATGGCACATAATATGAACATGTGTGCACATGTGACTGGAGAGTACTGCAAGGCTCCACCAGATATGTCCAGGCAGTGGAACTGTGACTTAGCATCCCAAACACATGCTCTATAATGATCCTGGTTTGTGTGTGTGCATCATTATGGCATTCTTGCATGGGTGTGTGTGCATTTCTGAAGGGTGTCATCATCCACAGCTCCAGTGCATAGCCAGCATCCCCCACCAGATGGCTATACAGGATGTCCCCCATGATAAATCTCTGATACAGCTGTGAGGAATGCCAGATGTGGGAGTCGTGATAGCTTCCAGAGCTGCCAGCACACACATTGATGATAATGCCCTGGGCATTGCACACAACCTGGCAGTTGATGGAGGGGAAGCCATTGTGGTTTATGTAGACTACACTGCTCACTGGGTGGTGCTTTAATGTGGATGTTCATGCAATATATGGCACCCAGTACCTCCAGGTATTCAGCTACATGGTGGAAGAGATGCATATTGATGGTCAATTCCTTATGGGTGTTGGGAAATTATATGTGGTCACAGGCATTTGGTAGCTTTGCATCTGGGAACTGGTGGAGTACTCTGGATGCAGATGCCTGTGACAACCCCATGATATCCCCAGTAGGTCTTTGGAAAGTACCTGTAGCTAGTATGCTTAAGGCTACATATACCTTAGTATCAACTGGAATGGGTTCCACTCTGTTCATTCTGGAAGTGAGGTGAGGCCAGCACAGCTCCACAGTTTGCTGAAGTATGTCCCTGTCCACCTTGTAGCTCACTATTATCTCCAGGTCATGTAGCCCCTGGTAGGTCACCCTAGTTTTGAACACACTTCTCCTCCTGTGTCTGGGGCAGTTGTCAGCATTATCCTCACCACCATCAGCCTCCAGCACATATTGATGCATCACAGCAATGGCAGCCCCTAGCATTTTGTCAGTTACAATTCCCAGGTTTACTCCAAAGGTGCAGAGTTTGTGGAAAAAACAGACCGCGGGGTGTTTGCATACTTTATAGTGGTGTGCTGTAACTGCTGCCTGTGTAATTGGGTCTATGGTAGATTCCAGCTGCCAGTTATATTATTCATGGCTTTGAATTGGCCACTATGAGTGTTAGAGGCATTAGTGGTAATCTGTGCAGATTTGCCTTTATTCTGCTGTTGCCTTTTTTGTAATTATTTTTTACTTACATCCCCTCCCACTTTCAGCTATATATCTATAATATCCGGTCAGTGACTGAACCGTTTTTTGGTGTTTTCGCAAGTACGAGCTGGTGTTCTATTACTACTATGAATTATTTTCTGTGGGACTGCCTTCATTGGGATACTGTATTAGTGGAGGAGTTTCTGTGTTATTAGTGTTTTGGTTCTTCTCCGTTTTCTCCACCCTTGTGTTGTTACACCCCCTTTTCATGTTAGTTGCTCCTCCTGTCTACACGGTGGTGTTAGAGTACCTACACAGTTAGGGGCAGTGTCACATTTAGAAGAAATTTGTGATTCACTATGTCCCCTCATTAACATACCACACTGCCTTAATCCCTAGTTACTGCACTACACATGACCCTTCCCCCTTAACAACCACTGTTCCCTGCCAATTGTTTACTTTCTGCATGCCATGGCAGAATGCAGTTTTCCATAATACTTATGTTTCCCCCCTTTTTTATTTTCTGCCCCTCCCATTTACATGCCACTTCCCACACATTCAATGGCTGAGATTAGCCAACAAAAATAAAAGTTTATTTTTTTATTCATGGGCAGCGGTTTTGCATTCCATATATTTGGCCATTGGCATGCATAACCACTGTAATACATGCTTTATTGAGAGCTGACATGCCTCCGTTTTGATTTTTGTAGAAATGTATTCGGTTAGTAACCGAATACATTTCTGCAACTAACACTGTTCCTGCACAGAGAGCTGGCAGGTTGGTGAAGCACTAATTCTCCTCATTTGCAAGTTTTTCACCAGCAAATGAGGCCCATGCAGGAACAGTGTTAGAGCGCTCATGCACTTCAAAATGGCACGTACCTGGATTGCAAGGCAGTCATTTTCCATGCAGAAGCGGTTACACTGATCCTGCATAGAAAATATTCATTCATGAATACCAGGGTGTGGCTGTCTCTGAGGTCTAGATGTCATACTAAGCATCTGAGCTGCACACTTTCTTTCCACACTAACATTTTCAAATTGTCTTTCTTAATCAATAAGAAAGAAATAATGTATTTCCCTTTCTAGGCACAAATAGATATTTAAGCACTGTGTATTACTCCTGATAAAGGGATCATGATAGTCTAAATATCTGAGTAATTGCAAAACCTATTTTGGTCTAATAAAAGGTATTATATTACATCTTTGTAGTAATGCATTTGAGTTTTCTGTAAATCAACCTACACAGCCATTCATATTTTTTTCGAGAATACTTGTCAGATGATACCATGATTTCTATTTCTTACAACCTTTTCTTATAACTCTAAGGCAGTGAAAGCCACTGAAAATAAATGAACCAATAAACATTGATGGTCAAGGAGTATACAGAGGTCAAATATTACTTTGAAAGATAACTTTTAGTCAAACAGACATTATCAAAGAATTAAAAAGCAGTAAGACAAACAAATTAATTTGGATAACTTATGGAATTATGTGAGTTGACCACAGGACCATCCATCAAATCATACCCAGCTGAACCCATTCAGTGGAGCAGCAGCCAAACTGGTGGCTGGTAATATCAACAAAAGTGCAGCACTCTATACTGCCCTCAAAGACAACAGATATGGGAATATCACCAAATGTGCAGTGTTGCATACTGCTCATAAAGACACCAGATATGGGAATATTAACAATAATAAAGCTCTGCATACTACCTACAAAGACAACAAATATGGGAATGTCTCCAAATGTGCAGCACTAGATACTGCTCATAAAGAAAACAGATATGTGGATATCATCAAATCTGCAGCAGTCACACTGCCCATAATGACAACAGATATGGGAATATTACTAAATGTGCACTGTTGCATACTGCCCATAAAGACAACGAATATTTGAATGTCAAAGAATCTGCAGCACTGCATACTGCCTGTAAAAAAAACACAGTCACTTTCACAGTCACCACCCCCCCCAGCTAGGGTCAAACACAAAACTTCTCCAAAGCTGATTACAACCTCCAGAGAGAAGGTGTAAACAGCTTCTCAGTCCCCCCCCCCACACACACACACACAGAAACTGGCACATATGTCCAAACCTACACCAAAGTACTATATGAGCATTTATATAACTGCATGGAATCAGGAATACCAGACAGGACAAAATCATCTTCCTCAAGGAAGAGTAGACCTGTCTGGCAGACATCTACAATAAATAAACTCTATAATAAAAGGAATAAAAATGCTTTCTAGGACCAAGAAGAAGCAGGTGACTAATTGGAAGTGATTTCTCCTAGGCCTGAACAAGCAAATAAGAGCACTAGAGAAATCCTCCAAAGCAAACTTTGAGTCCAAACTGGCCATACCTACTAAAGACAGTCATAAGGCTTTATTCACATATGACCACAATCTCAAGGGAAGCACACAGATCTGCTCAGAACTGGTGGTCAAGGACACCACATACACAAACCCTGTAGATATAGAAAACCTGCTGATAGGTTCAGTGAAACATCACTCCTCTGTCCCCCATCAGTAAAACAGGACATTCCCAGTACCTGCCCCACTCCCCTTATCTCTAGGGAGCAAGTCATCACTGCCCTCTCAAAGGCAAAAATATAGAGCCTCCTTGGGACCCAATAACATCACAGACTGCATCCTACATGAACTCAGGCAGGAATTTGCAGCACCATTCAACCAAAACCTGAATACTGGCTTCATCCCAGCTGAGTGGAGGACAGCTACTGTCATTCCTTTGCACAAAGGTGGAGCATCCACGGATCCAGGAAATTATAGACCAATCAGCCTAACTAGCCTGATTTGCAAGGCCATGGAGCGGATTATCATGGACCTCATCAACAAGGACATTGGCAACCTCCAAACACTTGATCTCACACAGTTTGATTTTGTCAAGGGGATGTCATGCCTGTTAAATTAGGTTGACTCCTTTGTGACAGTCACCAAGGCCATAGACGAGGGCAAGACAGTACACACCACCTACCTTGACCTGGCCAAGGCCTTCAATACCATTCCCCACTCAGGTATAATAGATAAACTCTTTCAACTAGGCATCAATCCATATGTCACCAAATGGGTAGCAAACTGGCTCACTGATAGAACCCACCTAGTCAAAATTGGGGAAGCCATCTCATGTAGTAGACTCGTAACAAGTGGTGTACCCCAGGGATCAGTCTTGGGGCCTCTGCTGTTTGGGATATACTTTTCAGAAGCACAGGCCAAATCTACTGGGCTATGGCTGACCAAGTTTGCAGATGACTGCAAGCTGGGTGCTGTCATCAGTTCCCCTAGTGATGTGGACATCCTACTAGATGGTCTCACCCAAACAAATGACTGGTGCCAGAAACATGGCCTCAAACTGAATGCCAAAAAATGCATCATCATCATCCCTTTTGGGGAGAATGATGTCCCCATAAATTATCACATTGACAATAAGGCACTAAACACACAGTCAGTTATGAGGGATTTGGGAACCCAGGTTGATAGCAAACTGACTTTTGACCACCATATTGCCTCCATTGTATGGAAAGATTTCTACATGGCCCACCTCATTAGTAAGGGTATCTCATCCAGGGACAAGATGGTCATAACATCCCTGTATTCTTCCCTTATAAGGCCGATTATTGAATACAATGCTCCTTTCAGCATGTACCTCACAAAGCACATGCAGCAGCTGGAGAGACTACAGAAATTTCTCACCAGAGATTCCATGGCCTCAAACATCTACCCTACACAGATAGGCTAAAAGCCCTGTCTCTCTACTCAGTCTCCTATAAATTCCTCAGAGGTGACCTCTGTCTGGCATACAGAGCAATCTCAGACCCTGCCCTGATGGGACTGCTGCATATCTGCAAGTCAAGCTCCATTCCAGTAACTTGCATGCGAGACCTCAACCTGGTCTGTGACAGCAATGGGACTTGTTAGCGAGACAGATTTGTATCCTAGGGACTCCCCCTTTTGTGGAATAGACTCCTTCTCCATGTAAAGCAGACTATCTCATTAAACCTTTTTAAATGCAACCTGGATAACTGGATGGGGAGCAGAAAATACACCACCGGGGATTCCACCTATGTCCCTGCTGGACAGTGGCATAGGGTGCTGACTTGTTGGAACATGGGCTAAATTCCTAGCTAGGCTTGCAAGGGCCTCAGGTCCAATAGCCTAGTAACTTGCTGTGATCCTATGATCCTATAAATATCACCAAATGTAGCACTGCATACTGACTGTAGAGAAAAAGTGAATATCAACAAATCTGCAGCAGTGCATGCTGCCCATAAAGACAACAGATATGGGAATGTCACCAAATGTGCAGTACTGCATGCTGCCCATAAAGAAAACACATATGTGAATATCAGCAAATCTGCAGCACTGCATACTGCCCATAAAGAAAACAGATATGTGAATATCACTAAATCCATCACAGTGCATGCTTCCCATAAAGCCAACAAATATGGGAATATTACTGCCCATAAAGACAACAAATATGAGAATATTACCAAATGTGAGCACAGTATACTGCCTATAAAGACATCAACTATGGGAATATTACCAAATGTGCAGCATTGCATACTGCCCATATGGACAACAGATAGAGGAATATTACTAAATGTATATTTTTGCATGCTGTCCATAAAGACAACAGATATGGAAATATCACCAACCGTGGAGCTTTGCATACTGTCTATAAAGACAACAAATGTATGATACATAAGTAAGTGACTGGAGCCAGTGTGACAGCAACATACAAGATGAGACTCTCAACATGGTGACAGAAAGCTTTGCCATGGAGATGAAGCTACACACACATGGTAAATGATGTAATGCTTCTGTAAAGCACATATAACAAAAGGATTCAAATATAGCATGCGCATATTACATATTTGGGATGGCAGTATCTTGCAGATAAAACTACCCAGCACATTATCTACAGAAGCCTGGAAGCACACTGAAATTTAACTATCTATGCATACCAGTACTTCATTAGTATGACCACACTTCTCTTATAGTCCATGTCTTGCTAACATGTGAGTGATGGGAGGGTCATCCTTGCTAGCAAGACTGCCTTTTTTGGCCATCATCATTTACTTTTTCTCATTACTATGAAGGCCAACTAATGAAGCAGTTTGTAACAGTTTTGCATTGTTAAATCTTCTGATAGTATGTGGGGATTTGATGAGGTGTCCTTAGCCCAGAATTTATACTTCATAGACCAGTGCAAAATCTAATGCTTCAGCTAATAATGTATCACTGCATTCAAACACATACTATTCAGATCCTTACAAGGGATGCACATCATTTGTGTGGTCCACCAGCCCAGCAGGAGAGAGATTCATAAAACAGATACCACTCTGGCCATACTGGTGCACAATGGGACCAATAAGGGAATCACAGACATTAATTTATACTTGGAGGAGCTCTGTACTCTCCTTCAGCTGATACTTTCCCCACACTGTTTATCATAAACACAGACAAAAAGACACTGACATACTGTCACTCAAGCACAGATATTGTTACACACAATATCATTCAGTCACAGATACTCATATACCTTGACTTTGCCACACAGTCATGGTCACACACACAAATACACATGTAGCCTCCTGCTCCATGCTCATTTGCTTACTTACCTGCTGGAGTCTCACAGCCTAGGACCACAGACATTCTGCAGTCATTGCCTGTGCACCTTTAACAAAGTGCCTTTTTTTTCTTTCTACTGTCTGTGAATTTTGTCCCAGTGATTAACAATCACTAAGTCTTCATCTAATAAGACATTATTCCATTTGTTTCCCTATGTAAAATATCATCCCTGGAGATATAAGCCTGTCAAAAGGGGACATTCATCCAGATAAACACTAAGGTATCTTGTGTATTTACCCATGCTTGCTTTTACTAATGACTACTGTGGAAAAGGTTCTGTCAAACCAGAAGCCTGGGGGTCTGGCTTCAACCCTTCAGAATGGAACCTGACTAACCCCCATGTCTCAGAACTAAAAAGCACCCACTCCCCATTTTGCTAGCTCATGTCTACATAGCATAGGTGGAGGTGTTTCTATTGTACTCTACATCCTTTCCTTGGTGTTAATTTCAGCAAACAGAGCTGCCTATACTATCATATGAATGCATGCTCTTACACATGTACAGGCAAGGACAACCATCATTAACCTATGCAGTGTTGCCTCGAGCCATCATTAGTTGGCACCCTGCTCCAGATGTGACTCTACCCATTGGCTTGAGTCAGTGGGTGTTGGCAACTAGGACAGTCATCTCCTCTGCAAATAGGCATGTGTCCATCCAACTGCATGTACCTTCAATTGCCTGAGCCACTCATCATATACAGGTTAGCTAGGCTGTATACAGTGATTTATCTCTACTTTTCTATTGTAGAATGACAAAGAACTGGTATTAGCATAGCACAGTAGCTGCTCCCACTGACAGAAGCTTGCCCTTATCACTGTGTTGAGTGGTTCAGTTTTAGTTGCTTTTGGTGTGGCAGTGTGCTTGTTTATACTACAGTGCAACCCAAGATGCGCTATTACATCCCACGGTTTTGACCTGGAATGTCCTTCCATTGAATGGTAATGATGCTGCTTAGCTTTGTTCTGTGGAGAAAATTATCACTGTTTCTTAGTGGTCAGTTACACTTCTGTTGTGTGTGCAGTGAGTTGTCTGACTTTGCTCTGTTGCAGCTTCCCTACCTCACTCCACAGAGTTGTCCACCATTCAATTGTCCACAGATCGCAAAGTATGCTGTAGAGTCCCATTTTCAAAATAACTGAAAGCATGGACTCCTAAAGATACTCACTTGCCATTTTATGAATTGTGTATGGAAAGATTTGTGAGTTTTATTGAATAGTAGTCATACCATTTTTTATGATTAGAACCTGTAATTCCATCATCACTTTAGCCTACAAAGCTGTAAGCAAACTACATTTTGCAGAGGCCCTGATCAAGGAATTTAGCCTCATATTGTATGACCTGTAATAGTTATCTGTCATCAACCTATTATTTGATTCTGTAAACCCTCTCAGCTTCTAATGCCTTTGTGCTATTTACAGACCTAGGAAATCTAAGTTAATTTTATTGACCTTATTACACTGACAAGGCCAAAAATGAGGCAGAGAATGAAGGATTTCTATCATGTGGTGGGTGAAACATTGCTTTTATGAGCAAGAATCTTAAATGCAATTGAGCTGTGAAACACATGCAATATTCAAATTTTTTAAACAATGAGCTTTTAACACTTTAATGTATTGGAAATCAGCTTATGAAGAAAGGCTGAAAGAGGTTATTAAAATCCGATCTGTTTGAACTAATATAGGGGAAAGGGGAGGGCATATGCACAATCCTGAAAGACATCTTAATGTCAGGTGTAGATATCTCAGATGTCGGGTTAATTTTCTGAGCACTGATCAGGACCTACCCTCCTTTCTCAATTACAAGATATATGCCGTTTAATGCCAGCTTGATCGGGAACAAGCTAGGTATTGTCTTAGATTTGCTATATATAGTCATTCTTGATATTATTATGGAGATCTGGTAGGTGACAATACCAAAATGCATTTGGTTTCATCATTTCCAACAGCCATCTGAGCAATTGTCAGAACCACTTTATCTCTATTGAACACATGCTGCTTTCTTTGTCTACCATTATTTTTGTACCACTTTGTGTCCACACCACATGTGTGTATTATCTACTTCTTTCTCTCTACACTATCAACATTTCAGCCTTTCCCACAGGATCTTCTATCCTAATACAATTAAGGTCCACTACCATCTATGAACTGCGATGGTGGTGCTGCGGTAGCATTGTTACCTCACAGTAAGACGTTGTCCTGTTCGATTCTCAGCTAGACCGTCTTCTGTGTGGATGGGCGTACCTTCGTTGAAGGTTGTGCATCAGGGCCGGCAACTCAGCACATAAAAATCTACTGCCAATCATTAGCGGACTAGATTTCTGCTGTGGTGACCCCTAAACGGGAAAAGCCGAAAGACACAACAACAACAACCATCTATGCAACAGCCACATATGCTGATTTATCACCTGCCCTGTTACTTTTACAAACGTCACCATCTCCCATGCCTCTACCTACTCTTCATTCCTCTTCCATATGATATTCTCCTTTAACTAACTGTCTTTAAGCTTATCAAAACCTATTGCTTTCTTCTCTTATGCCATTTCATTGTGTATCTGTCCAATCCTCCCCTTCTCTATATTCGCTTTAGACATTTCCCATTCCTCTTACACCTCCATTTGCTTCTTTCTGGCCTTCCTCTTCCCTATCCACAAGACTTCATCTTAATTCTCCTCTGCATGCTAGCTAGCTGAATACTCGGGTCTATATTACATCGTCGAACTCACAGGAGTTTGAGCGTTGTAATATCAAACCATGAAGTTCGAAACCCAAGAATTGCGAAAACACAGAACAGTGATTTTTTTCCCATGGAAAAAAATCGCTGTTCTGGTAAAAAAAAAAAATACACTTTAAATTTAAACTAATTTGGGGGGCTTTGCCCCCCACACCCCACTGCTTAAACATACCAACTCCAAGATCACACCATAGTGGAGAAAATAGCAAAACCCCAAAAACAGCCCACCGATTTTTTTTTCCCTGGGAAAACAATCGGTGTGCCATGGCTTAACTATTTTCGTATTTCGAACATTTGGGTTCGATATTACAATGTTTGGACTCCTGTGAGTTCAACGTTGTAATATAGACCCGGATACTCTTGGCTCAAACATTTTCTTCCCCTCTCCAAAAGACACATACGCACTAATGTTATCCCAGGTTTGGCAATACAATTTCATTATTCTTCCTTAAGGACTGCTATTTATTTTCTAAGTAACCTATAAAACCAGCTGGACTTACTGAGTCCAGAATATGGATAGACAGATTATTTAGTAGTGTGTTAAGATCAAATGCACCATAAGCTATTCATAGTTTGAAAAAAGAGAATTGTAAAAACTTCATTGATTTAATTTCTCCAAGTCATTTGGGTTTCTAATACCATGATGGGAATGGACCCCATTCCTAAGTCAGAGTATGAATAAAGTTCATGAAATTAGTATTGTATCAATCTTTGGTGTTAGCCAAAAGTGCTCTTTGCAGCACCCAGAGTGTGCCAGAGAATTGACTCTTTCTACTATTCACATGGTGTTACATGTGTTGGTGGCCTTTCTAAATACAATTGAAAATTCTTTTTTTATGAGGACCATTGCTCTTACATCTACTGGAACTGTCTGGATATCTTTCTTCCACATTGAATTCGTTTCTGTCTGCAAATCGTGGTATTTTTAAGACTTTGTGTCTCTCTGCATGTAGGAAACTGTAATCAGTGGGTGCAGCAATTTCAATGATCAATGTTACTTTTGTCTTCATTTCATGGACTATTATCTGGTTTTCTCACAGCTGTTTTCTGAATTGTTGATATTGGGTAATCCCTTGTGATATAAACTTCACCATTCTATGTAGTGTCTTGTGGTTCATGTATCCAATAAGCATTCTTAGTAATACTTTGTAACTCAAATTCAGGTAAATAAAGCCAAGCCCCACTAGATGTGGACATGCATGTTTCGGCCTTGTTATAGCCTCATCAGTGCAACACAAGAAGACTGTTTGACTAAAGATTAGAAACACAGGGCTGTTATACCCAGCTGTTGTCCATTACCATTAGGGGGTCTGCAAAATATCCCAACTAACAAACTAAAACAATTTGTCCATTAAACAACTTACAAAGAAAAAAGTCTTGGGCATTCAGAATCACTATGCAGCTGAAGCACCTGATGTTCATAAGGGTCATTTGCATATATCCCATGTGCCTCTAATACAAGAAGTTTGAGGGGTCACTCAGTGGAAATTCTAGCCTGGCTAGAATTTTCTTTTAGTTTTTACTGATTGTTTTTTTCTGTGTGGCCTTTTCATTCATTGTTTTAGTTTGTTAGTCTGGATATTTTGCAGACACCCTAAGGGTAATGGAACTCAGCTGGGTATAACAGCCCTGTGTTTCTAATCCTTAGCCAAACAGTCCACTTGTGCTATGCTTATTAGGCTATAACAAGGCTGAAACATGAATGTCCAGAGCTAGTGGGGCTTGGCTTTATTGGCCACAATTTGTCCATTAAACAACTTACAAAGTAAAAAGTCATAGGCATTCAGAATTGCTATATAGCTGAAACACCTGATGTTCATAGGGGTCATTTGCATATATCCCATGTGCCTCTAATACAAGAGGTTTTGGGGGGTCAATCGGTGGAAATTCTAGCTTGGCTAGAATTTTCTAATATGTTCTTAACATGACATTCTATGTAGTGTCTTGTGGTTCATGTTTCCAATAAGCATTCTCAGTAATACTTTGTAATTGCAAAGGCTAAAAACACAGCATTGATGGGACCAGATGCTATCCCAGGTTGTGTCTTACACGAGCTTCAAAATGAACTAACCCCCCATCTCAAATCACTATTCAAACTCAGCCTCTCTACAGGATATGTACCCAAAGAATGTCGTACAGCAACAGTTGGGTGGTGCCATAAATGACCTGGGAACTATCGCCCTATAAGCTTGACTAGCTTGGTCTGCAAAGCCATGGAACGCATTATCATGGAGCTCATTAACAGGGACATTGGGAACCTCCAGACACTGGACCCCACCCAATTCGGCTTTGTTAAAGGCAGATCTTGTCTCCTGAACTTGGTTGACTTCTTTGAAACAGTCACCAAGGCCATAGATGAAGGGAAGGTGGCCCACACAGCATATCTGGACCTCGCTAAGGCGTTCGACACCATCTCACACTCAGGAATCATAGACAAACTCACCAGCTTAAATATTAACCCCTATGTCATGAGACGGGTTGCCATTTGGCTCTCAGACAGAACCCACACGGTAAGAGTGGCAGGCGCCATGTCTGACTCTAAACCAGTCACAAGCAGAGTCCCACAGGGCTCAGTCCTGGGATCCCTCCTGTTCAGTATATATTTCTCTGAAGTACTGGCAAAGGCGGAGGGACTGTGGCTAACCAAGTTCGCAGATGATTGTAAATTGGGTGCAATAATTGACTCTCCAGCTGACACAGACATCCTGCAAAAGGGTCTTACAGAGACAAACACCTGGTGTCAAAGTCACGGCCTCAAGCTAAATGCCAAAAAATGCATAGTAATCCCATTTGGGAAAAACAAAGTACCTACAAACTACCACATAGATTGAAATCCACTAAGTACAGAAGAAGTAATTAGGGACCTGGGTACCCAAGTAGATAGCATGCTCTCCTCTGATAACCACATAGCCAAAACGGTCAGGAAATCCTTCTATGTGGCACACCTGATCACAAAGGGTTTCTCATCCAGATCCAAGGAGGTGATTTTGCCCCTTTACTCCTCACTCATTAGGCCCATAATAGAGTACATTGCCCCATTTGGGATGTACCTCACTAGACACCTGCAACAACTAGAAAGACCACAGAAGTACCTCACTAAGAGGATTAAGGGCCTTAAACAATTACCCTATAAAGCATGACTAAAAAAGCTCCAGCTCTTCTCAGTCGCTTACCGTCTGCTCATAGGTGACCTATGCCTGACCTATAGGGCCATGTCAAACCCTGAACTAATGGACATGCTTCACCTCAAAAAAACGAGATCCCTCAGAATCACTCGTTCTAGCGACTTGAACCTATGTACAACAATAAACAGGACATGCTGGAGGGATAGATTCCTGTCCCAGCAACTCCCCTCACTCTGGAATAGAATCCCAATCCATATTCGACAGAACTTCTCTCTGACCCTTTTCTAGAGAAATCTTGATGAGTGGATGGGCAATCGTAAGTTCTACCCTGGGATCACTTCAGGAGCCCTGTTGACAGAGGCCCAGGTTACTAATCTAATGTGGAGGTGAAAGCCATCACTCTGTGGCTAGGCTTATAAATGCCCATGGGCAGATAGCCTAGTACTTACCTATGAACCTATGAACCTATGTATTACAGTCAATCAATAATGTCAAACATTAGAGGTTTGTGTTTATGCTTTTTAATATTCAGAAAATGTTGGCCCAAATCTTGTTGCCCTATTAACTTTTTAAGTGAATTAGAGTAATATTTTAAAATTATCTTCAGTTTTTGGCCTCACTCACCCATTATTTTGACATTGTCCAGAATTTTTGGGCCTAGAAGTTGAGAGGTAATACAACAATACATTTTCAGAGGTGGTAAGTCTATGGATACTGAGCCATGTTTAAGTTCAAGAAGAACTTTTATCTGACTGGCTTCTTAAAACAATGTAAATGGAGAATACTGGGCATTCCTATGACTTAGAATCTGATAGAAGAAAATGATTACATCTGTTGCCATTTGTTTGGCATAGTCAAGAATGTAATAGCCAGGACAGCTTGCAATTTTCTCACATTTTAAGACAGGAAAAGGAAAAGCATAGGTTTGTATATGGGTATAATACTTATACGTACAGTCTCAAAAGTTCCTAGTATTTTGGAGATAGGCATCATGCTCTTCTTTGTAAGAGCAATGTTTCTCAACAGGAGTATTTAGCTTTGTTTTATTCCTAGCTTCCATGCATTATGTAAGATCACTAATATGCTTTGTTTAGTGATATTAGTAATATTATGATCACAGGTGAACTTTGTGTAGCATCATATTCTTAATTTACAGATTAATCCAGGAAGGGCTCCTCAGTCTGACACTAAATATTTGTAGAAGGACCACATTATGCAGAATATTTAAAAAGACTGTATTTAACTATATCTTCTTCTTCTGGCTTTTTCCCGGTTAGGGGTCGCCACGGCGGATAACCTGTCCGCTCATGATTGGCAGTGGAGTTTTATGGTGCCGAGGTGCCAGCCTGGCGCTCAACCTTCCACAAAAGGCACACACACTCACTCACTCACACCTAGGGCCAATTTGGAGTGTCCAATCCACCTACAGCATGTCTTTGGGATGTGGGAGGAAACAGGAGCACCTGGAGGAAACCCACGCGACCACAGGGAGGACATGCACACTACGCACAGAAGGCACCCCAGCTGAGAATTGAACCAGAGAACCTCTTGCTGTGAGGCAGCAATGCTAACCGCTGCACCACCGTGGCGACCCCACTGTATTTAACTATATACCATTATCAAATGGTAAGGTATGAAGTGGGTTCCAGTTACCTGATTTCAACATCTGTATAAAATTTCTGGCTAAAAGCTGATCTAATTTCTGGGATAACAGAGCTTTTCTTCTTTGGGAATTTTGTAATGGCCCCATTTCACAAATGCAGGCAGATGGTTGCAATCTGAATCAGGACTGTGATGAACATTTGCAAGACTTGTGCTAAGATCCAGTCTAACACCTACTTTCTCTTACAAATGATGTTTATACTGAAAGATCTATTAACAGACAGAGACCATCGAGTGAAAAAATGGGAACTGTGGAAGCAATACACAGAGGGGAGGAATGAGGTTTAAAAGAAGGCAAGACTTAAATGAGCTATGCAATGTTTGACTGAAAATGATTGGGTAGATTATAAATGATGTATAATGTTTGCAACTGGAAGTGTGTCAGTATAGTGTGTGATGTAAAATGCTTGCAACTAGGATTCTGCCGGTGTGGTTTGTTTTCATTTATATAAATGTATGAGTGCTTATGTTGTAAGTGATGGTTTAATGAAGATTTTTCTTGTTTAAAAAAGAGGCAGGAATTGAAAAATGTACTTAATGCTGCTTAGGTTATATGATATATATAGCAATATATGTGAAATACAATATTTGTTCATCTTAATTTGTTAATACAGTTTGATTACTTTTGTATAAATGTAAATTTGCCTGTGTCACAAGTGATAATTCAATAAAGGTTTTTAACAAAAAAAAATATTTTGGTCACCTAATGAAACTAGCATAGACCTTATTTAGGTAACAAATATGCCCTTTCTCTTCAGCCATGATTACACTTTCTGCACATTTGTGCATCCTATTTAACCATACCATGCAAAGCATGTCTCAGACTTTTACGTACATACAGAGGATTACATTTGATCATTATAACATTCCTCATTTGGGGATGAAACATGGAGCAAGTTCTCCTTTAACATCCAGAATACAGAACACTTGCCATGAACAAGCTAAGACAGTGAAGCATTACTGAAGTGTTAAGTAATTGTTATGTTCTTATCAACTTTTCTTAATGTGTGATTGGTCATGTTACAGATAGTTGTAATCTCAAAGGATATAAAAAAAAGCAACATAGCCTGGACTAATACGGTGGTTGCATTTGGTTGTATGGTAGAAACTAATGTCTGCTGTGGTTGTAGGGTAGAAACAAATTTTTCAAACATTCATTGTCTCTACTAGACTCTAGAGAAGATATGCAGTAAAAGAAAGATGGTCTATAGTATTCAGTAGAACATATGCTACTTGAAACAGGAGAAAGAAAGGATTTTTTTCCAACTCAGCACAGCTCCTCGTGGTCCTGCAGAGTGGAACAAGCAGCTGAGAGACGAAAAAGAGTGACTTTTACCAGATAAAGTATTTTTTCTCTGCCTTTTCATTAGTGACTGCTTATTCTCACCGAAAAGCGAGTTTCTAACTGCTCTACTACCTTTAAAAGCTTGTTATTGCATTTTTTTACTGTACCTGCACTTTAAAATTTGTTTTTGTGTTAATTTAACTGTTTAGGCTGCCCACTCAAGTGTGCTAGCCTGTATAAATGATTTACAGTGTTTTCCTGTTAATTTCTGCTACTGTTCTGCAAAAAAGAAAAAACAAAAAAAAAATATCCTTGTGTCCTGCCTTTTCTGAGCTAGAATAGTCCAGATTTCAGGTTTTGCTGAATTTTGGGCTTTGGTATAAGTTCCTGTGTTGCCCATATCCTTACTTGGATAGGAGGAAGCTTCTCTGTTCACCAGTGAGAGTGGGGAGCTTTGAGCAGCCTATCTGTCCCTGGAGGGGTGGTATCAGCCCAGAAACTAGTAGATTATTGGCTGTTTTTGGCTAATTCCTAGCGCTTTCAAGGTCCCTGCATTAAAACCCGCTTTTGCGGTTTTGTGCGATTTTTATCGTGCAACGTAGCGCAGCATCGTTTTAACTGTTTTAAACTATTCCCAGCTCCACAAAGTCTGCTCTTCAAATTTTCCCTTAGAACTACTTAATCTCTCAAGGAAAGCACTCTACTTTCCTCTTACAGTCCAACACTTACTCTAGCTTCTCAAGGAAATCTTTTGAACTACTCAAACTCTTCAGGAAAGCTCTCTGCTTTCCTCTTACAGTCCAGCACTTGCCCTAGCTTCACAGTAAATGCAAATAAACTATAAGCACTTACCCCCTCGTACAAACAGTAGTAATAGGCTCCGGATTTTCCCATAAACCAATATTTAAAACTCTCCAGGCATGTCCAAAGCGCAGTTTCAGTCATACTCTCCAATCCAGCTGGTGAACCTGGGAATCCTGAGGCAATGTTACAATTGCCTCATGTACACAGACAAACCCCCTCCTCCTACCATCAACCTCTAATGTATGTGAGAGATGCAACTATACAGCCAAACTGGAGGCTAAGCTCTCTCAACCCAAGAATGGTGCTGCCAGTCAGGAGGAGAAGGTAAACACATGCACCTCAAAACCAGTCACACATAGACTAATCACACCTGAAAACATGACACATAAACCCACAAAGACATACTCGGAGGCTCTAAATAAAAACTTGCCAAAACAGCAGAGACCTCCTAAGCAGACACACAAGCACTCACTACCCAACATAAACCATACACATACCCCACATAGACAGTGTGCCACACAGTCACAGCCCTTAAGGCCAAATGACACACCTAAAACACTAGTAATAGGTGACTATCGTCAGGCACACTGACATCCCACTCACCAGACTGAACAAAGAGAAGGTCACTGTAAGTTGCCTGTCGGGTGCCAGGATCCGCCACATAACTCAAGCACTCAGGTCACTACACAGCAAGTACAAATATGACTCTGTCATTGTCCATGCTGGTGTGAATGACTTGAGATGTACCTCCCTGGACTACATGAAAAGAGACATAGAGGAGCTCTCTGATCATGTAGCCCAGGCTGGTATGACCATGACCCTGAATCTGAGTAGCATCCTGCCCTCACCTAGAATGATGCCACAGTATAGAGACAAAATGATAGACTTCAACAATTGGCTAAGCTACTGGTTTCATTCAAAGGGGATCCAGTGTCTGTCAGCCTGGGATGACATGCTAGACAAGCCACGTTGCTTCGCCAGGGATGGCTTGCACCTGTCACCCCTGGGCTTTTGAATACTAGCCAAGGCTCTTGCCACCCCCATAGTGCCTTTTTCAGGCAAGGTTCAAAAGACAAACCCACCTCCTTAGACAGTACAAAGAATAAAAAACTAAGGGTAATGCTACTCAATGCCAAAAGTCTAAACCTAAAGATGCACGCACTCGAGGCACTCCTCAGTATGGAGCAAATCGATATCTGTGCAGTGACAGAAACCTGGTTCAAGGCTCCTGAGAGCACCCCAGCATTACCAGGATTCAACTCATATCATAATTTTCGGCCACAAAACTCAGACAAAAGCACCAAGGGAGGGATTGTATCCATCTTCATCAAGGACACCCTCATCTCCAGATTAGTGGCATTGCATGACACATCGGAAACAATTAATGTGCAACTAACAGTGGGCAAAACTGCCTTCCAAGTCATAGCCTGCTATAGATCACCCTCTCTGTCTCAGGACCCACATGCAGCCTTCCTGAGAACACTAGAGAATATGAAGATCCCAGCAAACACCATAATATTGGGGGACTTCAACTACCCAAACATCGACTGGGTAAACTACTCGAGTCCAAACTCACTTTCCCAACAGTTTCTAGAATTCATCAACTCAAATGCCATGGAACAACTAGTCACTGTTCCTACAAGAGTAGAAAATACATTAGACCTAGTCATTACAAACATAAGGGATCAATGTTCCACACCGGAGGTAAATCCCTCGTTGGTGAGATCGGACCACAAACTGATCACAATGGACATCCACATCCCAACCCCACCCCCAGCTGAGAAAACCACAGTAAAAAGCCTCTCAAAAACAAACTTCACTCTCCTCAAGACAGAAGTAGGAAGCTTCCAAGCCCCTGAGAAATTGGAAAATGTTACCCAAACTGCAGAATCCTATATGAACGCACTCTATATGCACCTACAGGAATGCATGGATCGTGCCATCCCAAATAAAACCAAGGTTCACTCCTCCAAAAATAGGAGACCAGTCTGGTGGACCCCAGCCATAAACAAGCTATACAACAAAAGGAGGAGACTACTACATGACAGGGCCAAAACCCTAAAAGGGAAGGCATCCCTGATCAGTATTAGCAAGAAACTTTGCTTCACCATAAAAGCCTCAAAGGCAAACTTCGAAAGAAAAAGATTCCAAAGATAATCACAAGGCATTCTTCAGTTACATCAGGAACCTGGGAGGAAACACCCAGATCTGCTCAGAGCTAGTACAAAACTGCACAAAATACACTGAACCGACTGACATTACCAACATTCTAGCTGACAGGTTCAGTGCAAACTTTACCCCCCCCCCCCGCCCCCCAAAAGGGCCTGTGTCTATCCCGGATGAATGTAGTCCCCCAGATATCTCAGACACACAGATAAAAGCAGCCCTCTCCAAAGCTAAAAACACAGCATCTATGAGACCGGACGGAATACTGGGCTGCATCCTGCATGAGCTCCAGAAAGAACTAAACCCCCACTTAAATTCACTATTCCAACTCAGCCTTAAAACAGGTTATGTACCCAAGGAATGGCGTACAGCAACAGTGATCCCCGTCCACAAGGGTGTCCCCACAACAGATCCTGGTAACTATTGCCCCATAAGTCTGGCTAGCCTAATTTGCAAGGCTATGGAGCGTATCATTATGGATCTCATAAACAAAGACATCAGGAACCTCCAGACACTGGACCCTACCCAATTTGGTTTTGTTAAAGGCAGCTGCTGCGTCCTAAACCTGGTTGACATTTTTGAAATAGTCACTAAAGCCATAGATGAGGGAAAGGCAGTTCATACTGCCTATCTGGATCTCGCTAAGGCTTTTGACACAATACCTCACTCTGGAATCATAAACAAACTAATCAACTTAAACATCAACCCATATGTCACAAGATGAGTTGCAAACTGGCTTATGGATAGAAAGCATGTGGTCAGGGTTGGAAGTGCCATGTCCAACTCTAAACCTGTTACAAGTGGAGTCCCACAGGGCTCAGTTCTGGGGCCCCTCTTGTTCGGTATATACTTCTCTGAAGTACAGGCCAGCACAAAAGGACTGTGGCTTACCAAGTTCGCTGATGATTGCAAACTGGGAGCCATAATAGACTCCCTGGCTGACACAAGCATCCTCCAAAAGGGTCTGATGGAGACAGATGCCTGGTGTCAAAGCCATGGCCTCAAACTTAACGCCAAAAAATGCATAGTCATCCCCTTTGGGAAAAACAAGGTGCCCACTAATTACCACATAGGAGGAAACCCACTAAGTACAGAAGAAGTAATTAGGGATCTGGGGACCCAGGTTGACAGTAACCTCTCCTTTGACAATCACATTGCCAAAACAGTCAGAAAATCCTTCTATATTGCCCATCTTATAACTAAAGGGTTCTTGTCTAGATCTAGAGAGGTCATTGTGCCCCTATACTCATCACTCATCAGACCCATAATTGAGTACAATGCCCCATTTGGGATGTACCTTACCCAGCACCTGCAGCAGCTGGAGACACCCCAAAAGTTCCTTACCAAAAGGATTATGGGCCTCAAACAGTTGCCCTATGCAACTAGGCTAAAGAAACTACAGCTCTACTCAGTTGCTTACCACCTGCTCAGAGGCGACCTCTGCCTGACTTACAAGGCCATGTCCAGCCCAGAATTAATAGACATGCTCCACCTTAAAAAAAAAACAAATCCATTAGAGCCACACCCTCCTTGGACTTAAACCTCAGCACAGCAATAAATAGGACATGCTGGAGGCATAGATTCATATTCCAAAGGCTTCCCACACTCTGGAATAAAATCCCAATTCACGTAAGACAAAGCCCCTTGCTGGCCCTCTTCAAGAGAAATCTTGATGAGTGGATGGGAAACCATAAGTTTGCACCTGGGATCACTCCAGTGGTGCTACTGGACATAGGCTCTAGAAGTTAAATTATAAGGGTGGAGAAATCCAAGCACATTTTGGCTAGGCTTATAAATGCCCTAGGGAAGATAGCCTAGTATAAACCTATGAACCTATAAACCTGTAATAATAAAGGTGTCCAGCTACCAATTAAGTTAAGGTAATATGAACTAAGGGACTGTACTTGCACGTTTTCATTAGCAAACAAGTGATACTGGTCTGCTTGAGTTACTTATTTAGATACACAGCGTTTAAATGAAATTCATGGCAATCAAATTCTTTGCCAAACAATGTTCTTATGCTGATAGCTTTAAGGACAGTTTATTTTGCAGTTTCATAGGTTCATAGATTCATAAGTATTTACTAGGCTGAAGGCCACAAGGGCCTTTTTAACCCTAGAAATGCATCTCAAATGTCTGACAAGTTCTGATACCCTTGATAAGTGTAAGCATGGGCCTGGGAGATGAATTGTTTACAGGTTTGCTGTGTCCATTAGAGACATAGGTGCCAAACCAAGGAAGAATTTCTGATTTCCCATCCAGTCGTCCAAGTTGCACTTGAATTGGGTTAGGGAGGAACTCTAATTCACATGGATGTTGACCCTTTTCCATAGACAGGGTAGTCTCTGGCATACATACTTATCTCTCCACCAGGTCCTATTTATATCACAGGCAAGGTTTAAGTCTTTAGAATGGGTAATTCTGGTACTGTTTGTTTTGTGGATATGCAGGAGGTCCATCAGAGTGGGTTTTAACAATGCCCTGTATGCCAAGCATAGATCTCCCCTCAAAAGCCTGTAGGAGACAGAATACAGGGATAGGGCCTTAAAGTGTTCTGCATAAGACATTTTACTTACACCCTGTATTTTTTTAGTGAGGAACCTATGTGGATGTTCAAACTGCTGGATATGCCTGCTTAGCTACATGCCAAAGGGGGCATTGTACTCAATGATGGGTCTGATGAATGCCAAATAAAGTGGAACAATGACTTCCTTGGACTTACATGTCATACCTGTGTTTATAAGTTGCACAACATAGAATGATTTCCTCACCACTGTAGACATGTGATGGTCAAAGGCTAGATTACTATCTACATGTGCCCCTAAGTCCCTAACTACTGGGTCATCTTTAAGGTGTGTGTTGTCAAAATGATAGTTACCAGGGATGGATGATTTCCCAAATGATATTATTATGCTATTCTTAGCATTTAGTTTTAGTCCATGGCTCTGACACCAGTTGTTTGTCTGTGTCAGACCATTCTGGAGAACATTTGTGTTAGTGTGAGATTCAATGGCAGCTCCTAATTTGCAATCATCTGCAGATTTAGTCAGCCAGAGACCACTGACATTGGCCTTGACTTCTGAGAAGTAAATGTCAAAAAGGAGCAGGCCAAGAACCGATCCCTGAGGGACTCCCTGTAGAAGTGGACTCCCCAACTCTAACTTCCTGGGTCCTGTCTGTTAGCCAGTTAGCTATTCACTGGGTGACATATGGGTTTCTACCTAACCTCTTGAGTTTGTCAACAATGCCCAAGTGGGGTCTAGTGTCAAATGCCTTGGCCAAGTCAAGGTAGGCAGTGTGAACGGTTTTGTCCTCATCCATTGTTTTGATTACCTTCTCAAATATGTCCACCAGGTTGAGTAGGCATGATCTGCCCTTGACAAAACCAAACTGGGTTGCGTCAAGTGTCTGGAGGTTTATTATATCTCTGTTGATCATCTTCATAATAATTCTTTCCATGGCTGCTAGATCTCCCCAAAATGGCATTCCACAATTATTCTTGAGCACTTATTTTTCTTTATTTTACAACTGTAACATTGTGTATGTTTATTTTCCTTTGCATACAATCTTCTGCACACTCAGCTTATACTATGTTTGGTCTGCATGAAAATAATGTTGCCTCAAACCCCAAAGCCATTCAAACATAGTAATCCTGTCTCTTTGTTAGCCAGATGCGAAACCTGTACTGTAGTATTCTCTGGTAAGGAAGAAATAACTTACACAAATGACAAAATGTCTATTATTACAGTATTCCACATAGTGAAATGCTCAGAGGAAGTACATTGCTCTCTATGAAATAACAAATGTCAAGGCCCGATGGCTGAAGAAGAAACCATTTGAAATGTTGGGACCAGCTACAGCAAGTCTGGGAACTTGGAGACTGAATGGCCAAGAGATTGAACTTGTATATACCAAGTGTGAGATGCCATTTCTAGGAATATTCCCTTTTCTTCAAGTATGGTAATCTTGGAGTTGATATATACAAATATTTATAACCCCCCCAGTAAAATAAGTTTAAAGAAGAGCAATTTTCAAAACTCACTGTTTTCTGGAGTTTCTGTCTTTTTTTTTTTTTTAGATTTTTGATGCTCATCATTATGAATGCCAACATTTCAACAGGAAGTCAGAAAGTCAAAAAATAGCATGTTTGAAATGAGGGAAAACAAATAGTGAGGATCTGTTTCTGACATAGTACAGCTGGATAATAGAAGTAAATATAGCTCATTTGCACAGTTCACTATTGTAACTATGCAAATGGCTTCCTGTGGAATTAACTGCTTAAACCTTATAGCATTACTGCAGGTAAGAAACAGAAACAAGAAAACAAGCAATTCTCACACCTGATCTGCTTAGTTTTCTGTATAGTACAACAGCACAGATAAATAAGTGACGAGATCTAGACATAAAACAATACAAAGAAATGTAACTGCACAAGTAAAATAGGGAACTGAAATGTGATATGCAGAACAGTTTGCAGGAGTCCAAAATTAAAGCCAGCTGATAAAAAAAAAAAATAGTAAGTCCAGTGCTCAGAAAATAGCCAGGATGCAAAGAGGCCATCAGAATAATAATATAATGTGAAGCTATTAAGTGACACTGGTATTTGAGGATTTAAACAGTTATGACCTTATGTATCCAGCTATCAGTATGGGCATGGCATCTGACGGGACAAAAAAAAAACATTACTGGCATAGGAGTGACATCCATATTGAATAGATGTGGATACACCACTGGAGATGTGTTTACACTGCTGGGTATATTCGAGTCAGTATTAGGGATACAGCCAGAAGGCATTAGAAGTATGCTCCTTAACAATTGTAGAAAGAGCATATCAAAGTGATATATGGACCTTGTGCTAAGGTAAAATGCAAATACATGGATCTGCAACAATGAAAAATGAAAATGTTCAAATTTGGATAAGCACAAGAGGATGACCAGACATCCCTCATATATATGGTATATCTGTCCATCCTGCTCATGTACCATATTTATGCATAAATTTAAATCTGATACAGTAGAAGACAGGAAGGGTGAAGCTAAAAATGTCTGTCAGCAAGCCATCTCCCTCTGTTGTCGGAAGGTTCTGGAGGTAGAACAAATGAATACTTGTTTTAGCTGTTATATCTGGCCAATTTCTTACAGAAATGCATATGTGTAGTGATGTGCACATTAAAGCCATTGTAAATTAAGGTACTGTAAACATTTCAACATAATGGAACACATATTTAATTGCCTCAGCAGGAAGTCTCTAGGGTACAGTCACTTAGCTTCCCAAAGTAGTTTAAATATAGTTAGTAGTAAATGGAATAACCTGTATAGACATAGGATACAGAAGTCGAAATATCAGCAGTGGTGATCTGACAACCCATTCTCCCACCAAAAGTAAGACAAGAGAACAGAAGAAAAACAATGGCATTTTCAAAAGAGTCACTACAAGAAATTTAAGTGTGAAATACAGAATGCAAATGCATAAAACATAAACCACCAAAATGACTATGTGTACCTACCACACAGACAAAATTATTCTTAAGAAATTTACAGAGATGAAAACAACAAGTCACATGTTAACACAGAGGAGAGGATAGGAAGCAGATGGCTATAATGATATAAGGAGGAAAGCATCATATTATAAAGCTGACCATGTTAAAATGAACACTTTATAAAAATAACTTCAGTAAATACAATTGTTCAACAAGTCATAGAACAAAAACAAAAAAAAACTCACATTAGAAAGTATTTTTCCTGTATCCTCAATGTGATAGGCTTACCCCATTCCCTTTCTTAAGTATACTGTCTCTGACATCACATTGACTCAGGAAAAAGGGCATGTATCTTTTCCCTAATTTGTGTCATCTTAGCATTGGTTAACAATATGGGCTCTAGCAGAGCTGACTTTCTGAACTCAATTAAGTGAAAAACTGACTTTTTATTAGTTGACTGCTTGTAGGGAATAGTGATAGATTTCTATATGACTAATTCTGGCACAGTTACTAGAACCTATTATAGAAAACTTAACATAGATTATTTGATCATTGGGTTGAAAAATGAGGAGAGGCCTACCAAGTAAAAGGCTACTGAGATAACATAAAACAAATAAGCTGTACAGAGTATCAAAAACTCAGACTACTTATAGATCAAACTCTTCTCTACTTTCTATCTGCATATACACACACACACACACACACACACACACACACACACACACACACACACACACACACACACACACACACAGAGCCACACACACACACACACACACACACACACACACACACACACACACACACACACACACACACACACAGCCACAAACAGAGAAATATGTATTATGCCAGCAGATGGACTCCCTGTTTTCCCTGCCTTCTAGATAAATTAGCCAAAGCGAGTTAACCAACAGCATATATATTTTTTATTTTTTTAATTCCACCCTGCAAAAGAATTCCTTATGAATGTTCTGGGGATCATGGATTCTCTCACTGGTTTTGATGCTACCCCTGTTCCAGAAGTGGAGATTCAATCATCCCTCATCCTTCCATGAAACTTACGTTTCTTAATTGTCATTCAGCCTCCCACAGACTCTGACATCTTGTTGTTATATACCTTGTTTTGGCAGATAAATACCCACTTGGAAATAAGTGAATCACCCTGCTATGTCTAAATGTTTCTGTTCTATTGCTCAACACATCTTCACTACAAAGATGTGCATACTTGTCTCATTTTTTTATTGCATTCCCATGCAGAGATCTGCAAAACTACAAATGCACAGGATACTTCAGATGTACATTTAACAGCCCTAAGCACCCAAAGATAATACCTTTATGTTTGTAACTACCAATGTCTCTTCTCATGTATGCCTGTATGCAACATAACTTAGTTGCCATTTTTTCACAGTGGATACTTTTGTTTAGCTCACCAGATTGCAGCGGCTCCAGAACCCTTTTATATTATTGCTGCTTTTGCAGTGCTTTCATTTTTCCAGGTTGTTTATTGATGAACTAATATTAAAATTTACATTAAATTTAGCCTATACTTTATTACTATATATTATTACTATAGGAATATAATATAGGCTAAACTGTATGTAAAATTGTATTACTATTTCATCAAGAAACAACCTGCAAAATGAATGTACTGGAAAAGCAGCAATACTAATATAAAAGGGTTCTATTATTTATACATCTAATTATATATAAATGCATAAAATTATATAATTAGATTATTCCTATAACTTTGCCAAGTCTAAATTCTTCCTTTCTACAAAGGTGTACAAAGGTGTACATGCTTAATTACATGAATTAGGCTGGTATTCATAGTCAGTTGCACTAATGCGATAGTGGTATTCTGATGCTTACGAGTAAGTGTAGTAAAGGCATGATTCATAGAGGCCATTTATGCCAATGTGCTAGGCCTAAAAATAATGAGATGCAAATGAGAAGTGTTGGAAAGTGTAGTATGCTTTGATACTGGAGTTTCAGTCCATGAATTGTTTGTCAAAATATGCACAAGAGTTCCTCTGATATAAAAAAAATATTTCCCCAGCAATTATAAAATTAGTTTGTATTAAGTATGCACAAGAACTAAAATGACACAATAAATTATTTTCCCAATCAATCACTTCAGCAGTCTGACCATGTATGCACAAGCAGTTCCCTGACAAACAAATTAATTATCTCCTCTACCAACCCCTTCAATAACATATCCTAGTATGCACAGGCACTGAAATGAAACATTCACCCAAGGGATCCTTTCAGTAACATGTCTGAGTATGCACAATCACTAAAATACACATTTCACCCAAGCAACCTCTGCAGTAGCATGTCCTGATATGTACAAGCACTAAAATAAAACATTTCATCCAAATGATCCCTTGAGTAATATTTCCAGGTATGCAGAAGCACTAAAGTAAAATATTTCACCCAAGCCCCCCCTTCAATAATATGTCCACGTATGCTCAAGCACTGAAATAAACATTCACCCAAATGACCCCCTTCAGTAATATGTCCAAGTATGCACAAGCACTAAAATAAACTTTTCGCCTGAGCGACCCCATAAGTAAAATGCATCAGTATGCACAAGCACTGAAATAAAAATTTAAATCGTCTGACCCCTTCAGTAATATGTCCAGGTATGCACAGATACTAAAATAAACATATCATCCAAGTGACCTCTTCATTAACATGCTCTGGTATGCAAAAGCACTGAAGTAAAATGTTTCATCTAGGTGACCACTTCAGTAATATGCCCAAGTATGTACAAGCACTGAAATAAAGCATTCATCTAAGTGACCCCTTCAATAAAATGTCCAGGTATGCACAAGCAGTAAAATAAATATTTTGTCCAAGCAACTCCTTCAGTAACATGCCCCAGTATGCATAAGCACTGAAATAAAACATTTCACCCAAGCAACCTCTCCAGTCAAAATGTGCAAGTATGCTGAAGCACTGTATCAGCTTGCATTGCATATCCATATTGACTGAAAATGTCTGTTTTCTGGCATAAATTCATGGCAATTTACACATTTTATAAGCAGATGAGTTCATCACATCATAGATTTATGTCTATGAATTGAACTCATGTGCATATGTGTAAACCCCTTAGCAGCACCCCCATTAGTTAAGCATAAATTACATTACACATTTCCAATAGGGGCATATGCAGAAAAACTCCACCGCATTTCCGTAGTCATCCTGACAGTCCAAGATTTGCATAACCTCGTAACTCCATTCTTCACGAATCACTACTAAGAATATGCAAAGCCCCAGGCTATGAATACTGTCCTTAGTGTCATCAGGTAATTAAGAGTCATTATTCCCTTTCAGACATTCTGCCATATCATACATTGGCAAAGAATAGAAGTAGTTGCAGTGTTGACCACCATGGTACCCTGATGGCATCCATTCTATCTTCAGAATATGTTCCATTAATTATGATAAACTGCATCTTTTTGTTTTGTAGAACTGTCGCCGTGTATCACTTTCTGTGTAGTACTAGTGGTGCCAACTTAGTGAAACCTGTTTTATCAATATTTCTTTAAATGGATATGAAGACATTAATACGATATAAAACAGGCAAAAATAAAACAGTTATAGAAAATAACTTATTCAACAAAAACAAAAGATGGAATTTTTAAAAGGCTTAATAAAACTACACCACATCATTTTACAATATGAAAACATATTTTTGGAAACTAATATGTACTGAGAAATGTTGCAAGTAACTACCCCAAACAATAGGGCATTAGGACCCCCTCCAAATGTTTAGCTGAGAAGTTTCTTGTACTGCAATAATATTTTCTAAGTCACCCTACATGCTAGGTATTTCAACTTGTTCAATGTCAGTAAAAGAAACATAGTTTTAGCACACTCAGTGTTTTTATTATGATGTCATTGAAAGTCATTTTTCCTGGTTTCCTTGAATTTCTGGCATATGACCAGTAATGCACTGTTTTACCTGTCTTTGATATTCAGAATGCTGTGGAAGGACAAAATTATGACAAATTACAGTGCATGTGTGGCCAGCCCACAAAATATATTCAGTTTTTACCATTAACTTCTAAAAAGTGTCCCCCAGATTCACTAATCTTACCTGCAGAACTAGCTTAGTCCTGCATGGAAATGACCATTTAGGAGCAGCACGGCAGCACACCATGCATAGTAATGAAGACTCGCTGCCTGAGCTCCTGAAATGACAAGGAGCATGGACGAGTGCAGGGGGCATGTCTGAGAGCAGAGCTCTCACAATATACATGGCCCTGCAATCAAGAACTGCAGTATAGCAATAACAATGAGTGAGACCGCTCATAGGGGGTAGCAGACCCTCAGCAACACCCCCCCAAGTTTATAAGAGCAATAGTTAAAACATAATAATATAAACAAGTACATTTTTTTTAGCAAACAGATAAAAGTTAACCATAGGTGTGCAGATTTGCCCATTGCTTAGCTACGTATACTGCAGCTTAAATGGCTCAATAAGATAAATATCAAGATATATGCAAATGATGCAGTAAAGAAATAGGGTAGTGGTCAGAGCATTCACCTTACGAGCAGTCATTCCTGGTTTGAGTCTCATTCCAATACATTCCATTTTCCATGTTAAATCACTTTATTTTTGTTGCATAACCTGCTAAATAACATATATTTGTGAACTGGAGTACTGCATTAAATGCAGATGCGAGGTGTCATTGTAATAATGTTATAAACTCTACAGATAAACACAAATGCCCCATACATTATATGTACACATGAATCAGGGATACAAATCGAAGTTATAATGTGTAATGAATGATAAATCCATAGAGTGTCCAAATCCACCACCTTTTACATTTCTGTCTAAATTAGTGTGAGGGTAAGTGGGAGTAAGAACTATTAAGCAGTAGTAAGCAGGAGTAAGCAAATTTAAGCAGTAGTAAGCGAGTTTAAGCCTGTTTGCATGGGGGTAAGCAATGCGCACACAGGTTAAGCAATACTGAAGCTAACTCTCTGTAAGCATATTTAACCGGAGGTTAGCATTGCTTACCGTCACGCAAACCCACACAAACCCACTTACAGTTGCTTAAAAGTGCCTTAACCACCCTGTATGCAACAGCTGCTGTTCTGCCCAGCAACAAAATAAACAGCGTATGCAGATCTTGAACCCAGGACCCTGTACACTATAGTCAGAGTAGTTAACCACTAAGCCATCAGAGCAGTCAATAAGACTGAGGTATCACCAAACAGATCCTCACTATATGAATATTAAACTTAACATGTGAAAGGAATCTATATACAGGTTCATGTTGTATAACCCACTACATAACATAAATATGTGAACTAGATTACTGCATTAAGTCCAGATGTGAGGTGTTACTGTGATAAAGTGTTGAAATCCCCTAATAAACACAAGAACCCCATACAGTGTACGCACACATGAATCATGCATACCAAACACATATATAACATGTAATGAATAATAAATCAATGCCAAACAGCAAACAGTATGCAAATTAAAATTTAAGCAATGCTAAGCATTGCATAGCCCTGCTTACTAGGTGTAAGCAATGTGTAGGTAAGCTAAATCTGTTTGCCCATTGGTATACCCCTTTAAGCAATGCCAACCTTAGTTAAACAGGTATGCCCATAGCTTAGCATTTTCAAAACTGTCCAATCACGGCAAAGTGCAGGAAATTGGCCCTATTTAAAACCCAATAGGCAGGAATACATCTCATAACTGGTTGCAGCTTCCTTCTGTAACCACTATGTCCAGTCTGGGAGAGGGAGTGCACTTTTGGGTGCAGCGCTGGGGCATCCAGGAGTCCAAAGTCATGGCAGGACTCTTTGTTAAAGACCATGACCGGAGACTGCTGCAGGGCCAGTACCAGGGTTCCCAATATAAAGGGGAAGCCTGGGACTGTCTCTCCCATGACCTCACCAGTACCACTGGCATACCTCAAACTGATGAGCAGGTGAGGCATCACTATGCCGACCTGAAGCGGAAAAAGAGGGAGCTCTTGGATCAGTGGATCCAAGAGGGTAGAAGGACGGGGGATGTCCAAGCCATGTGTAAGCATTAGTCCACTACCAGTTTAATAATTGCAAGCTCATGTATATTATGGATAGGTATGGCTAAATATTCCTCTTATGTCTTTGACAGCAGCAGATGAGTGGGCTGTGAACCAGGAAGCCCATGCCTGTAGATTGTAGAGGTTGTGTCACGAGGCAGGTTAGCAATACTCTTGCATGTACTGTCATAAAAAATAAATCTAAAAGTAGTAGAAAGTTAATTGCTAGTATAAAACCTGTATTGTTTAAGGCATGTACTGAATACACCAGAGAATATGGCAGGAAGAGTCTCATATAGGTTGTATGTAAATAAAAGGTTAACAGCCTGACAATAAAGGTCTAACTGCTGGACTGCATGTGTTTACTCTGGTATCATATAGTAATGTAGAGGTGCAATCTCTTAACAGAACTGTTGTATTAAGTACTGTTACCCACACCGTGCTACATAAATAAAATGTGTAGGAATGTCTTATATGACTGTTGTAATCACAAGAGGTCATACTGTACATCTGAGAGAGATTTAGACAGAAAACAGTGAAAAGATAGACAACATAATCCAAATAGCACACTCAAGTGAGACGTGAACTGTTGTGTTTTTAGCACACACAGCCATGGTTCGAATCTTGGGAGTGGTAGTAAGCTGTATGCAGAATCATACCCCACAACTGTACAAATATGTCCAGAATGTCCAGTTAATTGTCCCATATCCGCTGCCTGTCACCCTGGCAAATCAGTGGGATGATCCCAGACATTTAGGCAGCAAATAATAACATGCGACTGATTGTCAGACATATATAAGAACAAGCCTCTCACTCTAGCAACCCCCCAAAATGCTATGAGAGTAATAAGCAAAATATGACCTATCTCCAACCCCATGTTATGAAGCTGTGACCAGAGTGTGTGCAATAACAGAGTGAGACGTATGCGCATAATACTAATGTGGAATCTCTTAATATGTGTGGCAATAGTCAGGTAGTGCTAACAAACATTCCCCCCACAGGTCTGTCAGATACGAAAACTGTGCCTAGAAATAAAAGATTAAAATCCTGGACTGGTATTGTTTACTCTGGTCTATAGTCAGGCACACTGATGTCCCACTCACCAGGCAAAACAAGGAGAAGTTTACTGTCAGCTGCCTGTCAGGTGCCAGGATCTGCCACATAACCCACACACTCAGGTCACTCCATAACAATACAAATATGACTCTGTCATTGTCCATGTTGGTGTGAACAACCTGAGATGTACCTCCCTGGACTACATGAAAAGAGACATGGAAGAGCTCTCTGATCTTGTAGCCCAGGCAGGTATGACCCTAGCCCTGAGTAGCATTCTGCTATCACCCAGAATGATGCCGCAGTACAAGAACAAAATGAATGACTTCAACAATTGTCTAAGCTTCTGGTGCCATTCTAAAGGGATCCAGTATCTTTCTGCCTGGGATGACATGGTCGACAGACCAAGATCCTTTGCCAGAGATGGCCTGCACCTGTCACCCCTGGAATTCCGGATACTGGCTAAGGTTCTTGCCACCCCTATAGTGCCTTTTTTTAGGCAAGGTTCAAACGACAAATTCACCACCATAACAGGAACAGTCAAGCAAAAACTGAGGGTGATTCTACTCAATGCCAGAAGTCTAAATCTCAAAATGCACTCACTCGAGGCACTCCTTAAAATGGAGAAAATTGATATCTGTGCAGTGACTGAGACCTAGTTCAAGGCTCCAGAGAGCACCCCTGCACTACCAGGCTATAACTCATACCACACTTTTCGGCCATGTAACCTGGACCGGAACACCAAAGGCGGAGGTGTATCCATATTCATTAAGGATATCCACACCTCCAGGCTAGTTGCTCAGCATAATGCAGCCGAGGTTATCCAAGTGCAACTAACTCTGGGCAAAACTGCAATCCAAATTGTAGCTTGCTACAGATCACCCACCATGCCCCAGGATTCCTACTCCTCTTTTCTTGATGTACTGGAAAATATTAGGGTTCAACCAAACACCCTAATAATGGGTGATTTCAACTACCCCACCATTAACTGGGAAAACTATTCATGTACCAACTCCTTTGCTCAATGCTTTCTATAATTCATAAACTCCAGTGTCCTGGACCAGCTTATCCACACCCCCACCAGGGGCAACAATATCCTAGATCTAGTCATTACCAATATGAGTGACCGGTGTTCCATACCTGAAGTCAATGCCTCATTGGTCTGATCCGACCATAAGCTAATTACCCTAGATATCTACATCCTGCCTCCACCCCCCCATTAAGGAAACCATAATAAAAAGTTTCTCCAAAGCCAACTTCATGCTTCTTAAGACAGAAGTGGTAAACTTCATGACACCCATGCAGATGGACAATACAGTTACGACTACTGAATCCTACAGAATTGCACTTTATAAGCACTTACATGAGTGCATGGATCGTGCTATCCCAAACAGAACCAAGACGCTATCCTCCAAAAAAAGGAAGCCAATCTGGTGGTCCCCTGCCATAAACAAACTGTGCAACAGAAGGAAGAAACTCTTGCAAAAGAGAGTAAAATTCCATGAGTGGAGGAGCTCCCTGGTCAGCCTCAGGAAGAACCTGCGATCCCTGAAAAAATCCTCCAAAGCTAATTATGAAAACAAAATTGCCACTGATTCTAAAGACAACCACAATGCATTCTATAGCTATGTCAAGAATCTGAATGGCAACACTCAGATCTGCTCTGAGTTACAGCACAATTGCACTAAGTATACAGACCCAACTGATATTGCCAACATCCTGGCAGATAGGTTCAGTGCTAACTTTCCCCCCTCTCACCCCCTAAAGAGCCCATCTCTATCTCTATACCAGAAGAATGCAAAGTTCCTGTAACCATGGCTGCACAGGTAAAAACCACACTCTCCAAAGCCAAGAACACAGCATCCATGGGACCAGACAACATCCCAGGCTGCGTTCTACATGAACTACAGAACAAACTGGCACCCCACCTAAGTATCATGTTCAGTCATAGCCTCACCTCAGGCTTTGTGCCTGCTGAATGGTGCACAGCAACGGTTATCCCACTCCACAAGGGGGGAGCCACCACGGACCCCGGGAACTACCAACCTATTAGCCTGACTAGCCTGGTCTGCAAGGCCATGGAAGGTATCATCATGGAACTTATAAACAAAGACATTGGTAATCTCCAAACTTTGGATCACACCCAGTTTGGGTTTGTAAAAGGCAGATCATGTCTCCTAAACCTGATAGACTTCTTTGAAGCAGTCACTAAAGCTGTAGACGAGGATAAGGTGGTTCACACAGCCTATCTAGACCTTGCCAAGGCTTTGGACACCATCTCCCACTCTGGAATTATAGATAAACTCACTAAACTAGGTATAAATCCCTATGTCACAAGATGGGTTGCCAACTGGCTCACTGACAGAACCCACACTGTGAAAGTAGCAGACTCCAAATCCGACTTCAGACCAGTTACAAGTGGAGTACCACAGCGTTCAGTCCTGGGTCCTCTCCTGTTTGGTATTTACTTCTCTGAAGTACAGGCTAACACAGAAGATCTTTGGCTAATGAAGTTCGCAGATGACTGCAAACTAGGAGCCATAATCGAAACTCCTAACGATGTGGGCATCCTACAAAAGGGCCTCACTGAGACAGATGCCTGGTGTCAAAGCCATGGCCTCAAGCTCAATGACAAAAAGTGCATTGTCATCCCCTTAGGTAAAAACTCTGTACCCATGAACTACAACATAGGCGGTAGTATACTTAACACCGAAAGTGTGATAAGAGACCTTGGGACACAGGTGGATAGTAGACTCTCCTTTGATAATCACATCACCGCAGTAGTCAGGAAATCCTTCTACGTGGCACACCTCATCACAAAAGGTTTCTCATCCAGAAAAAAAGAGGTCATTGTTCCCTTCTACTCATCACTCATTAGACCCATTATAGAGTACAATGCCCCTTTTGGTATGTACCTCACAAGACATCTCCAACAACTGGAAAGGCCGCAGAAATACCTCACAAAGGGGATTACCGGCCTCAAACAGATGCCCTAAGCTGACCGTCTCAAAAAACTCCAGCTTTACTCCGTCGCATATCGCCTACTCAGAGGTGATCTCTGCCTAACATACAAAGCTATGTCAAACCCAGAGCTGTTGGACATGCTCCACTTAAAGAAATCCCAGTCCCTTCGAGCTACACACTCTAGGGACCTAAACCTTGTCACCACAATAAACAGAACATGCCGGAGGGATAGATTCCTGTCCCAGATACTTCCCATACTCTGGAATAAACTACCTATCTATATCAAACAAAGCTCCTCATTAGGACTCTTCAAGAAAAATCTTGATGATTGGATGGAAAATAGGAAATTCACCCAGGGGATCACCTCTGTGGCTCTGTTCGACAGTGGCACAGGAAAATAATTTTCTTGGGTGGCAAAAGCCAGGCTACCTTTTTGGCTGGGCTTGTATAGTCCCCAGGGCCGATAGCCTGGTACCTACCTATGAACCTATGAAACTATGATATTGTATGGCATTGTTAGTGTTGCAGTTGGTCTGAATAATAAGGTATTACTCATCACTCTCATCCACACTGTGCTATATAATAAATCTGTCTAGGAAACCCTGTATAAGAGTGTTGTAATTACAAGGTCAGATTGTAAAACCATGGGAGGCTTTTAGACACAAATCAGAGAAAAGATACACAGCAGTCTGTATATAGCACACTCAACTGTGATGGACACTGTTTTATTTTTAGCAGACACAGCCATGGTTCAAATCTTGGGATTGGTAGTAAGCTGTATGCAGAATCATATCCCACAAATGTACAGAATTGTCCAGAATATCCAGTTAATTGACCCATATCAGTTGGCTGTTACTCTGTCCCCCTGGCATGTCAGTGTGCTAATCTCTGACATGTAGGCAGCATTTAATGTCACATAACTGACTGTCAGGCCTGTACATATTTGGAAAATGTCAACGAAAACAAAGGTTTATGAGGGCAATAGTCAAAATATGCCGGTTTCACCTGCATGTTGTCAAGACATGCCCAGAGTGTGTGCAATAAGAGATGGACAGGTATGTGCATAACATAAACCTGGAACCTGGGAACATGTGTAGAAACAGTCAGGTAGTGTTAACAAATAATACCTCGATAGGTATCTACTGCAGGTAAAACTCAGTTCATGTATATAGTTGTCTACATCCATACCATGGTCCAAACTTAGGCCATAGGGAAGTGTAATAATACCTGTAAGGTAAAGATCACAGCACTGACTAGAAAAATAATGAGAACTACAGGGATATACAAGTTGTTAATTGACACCCCCCCCCCACCATATCTGCAACAATAAACTAAATAACTCAATCGGTATATGCCCTGTTAAATCTACTGTTGGGACATATGTCCTAATGTTTGATAAATATTTAAATTTGTTTCTATGCATGTGCCATGTTGAAATACTCCCACATTGTAGACGTGCTGCTATCAATGTACCTGTATGCTGTTGTAATGGCAACTGTGGTTCCATATATGCATGTGTTCTGTTTGCTATGCAACTGTTACATATCTGGTGTTTCGGGTTAATGGGAATATCGATGCATGCTGTTATATCTAATCCTGGATTGTGTTGAGTATTACTAACTCACATATGTTGTAAAATTGAAACACCATAGCACGTTTGGGAAGGCCGGTCCCAGTGGACCCACCTCTTCCAACTCATCTGGCCATGGCACAGGGCACCAGCACATCTGGGGCCCACCCCAGGACCTTCTCATCTGCTGGCCCTGCACCACCTTTGGATGGAATTGCCTCAGGGGATGGGGCTCGTCACCCCTGGGAGCGGTCACGGACAGGACACTGTCACCCTTCTCCAAGTCCAGGGTGTGGTGCGTAGCGAGCTCCACAGCGAGTTTGGAGATCTGCTATGCCAGATTGAGGGTCGTGTGGTGTAACTAGAGGGTCAGCCTGGCCCTCCTACTCAGCCCCCTGTACAGTCACCTTCAGGGCCGTGAAAGTGCAGTGGTGACTGCCCGTGGCTGGAGATCTCAGTCCCACTGCTTCCACTAGGGGGCTCATGGGCTTCTGTCTTCCAAACACCCCTCCCCATCCAAGATGTTTACCGCCGCATGTGTCATATAGCACCCCTGTATGCTGTCTTGTCTGTCTTGTCTGTTATCGTACCCAACCTACCTCCCCAAATATACCTACTATCCCTCCCCAACATCCCACTCTCACCTTACAAAAAAAAGGGCAATCTGTTCCCAATCTCGCCCCATACATAGCTGTCCATTTCACACACGTGTTCACTGGACACATGTAATCTGGTCTAATTGGCTTCACAGCATATTATTGTTGTCCTCACCCCTCTCTCCAGGGTATGACTTTCCAACTCTACCTCCAAATCGGTGTATATACACAGCTGTTGCTGTAGAAGAAATGGGCAGCTGTGGAGCTTCCCTACACCCTTCCTGCATATCCCTAGCAATTTTCCCTAATGTCTTTCCTTCTTTGAGCCCCTTTTTCACCACTTTCCTATTAATCCTTTTTAATTTCTTTTAAAGAAATTAGCATGGGGGTAAGTGGGAGTAAGCACTTTGAAGCAGCAGTAAGCGGGTTTAAGCCTGTTTGCACTTTGGTAAGCAATGCCTACACAGGCTAAGCAATTGAGAAGCTAAATCAGTACAAGAAACTGTAACTGGAAATTAGCAGTGCTTACCTTCATGCAAACCTGCTTACAACTGCTTAAAAGTGCCTTAATCACTGTGTATCCAATGGCCCTTGTTGTGCCAAGCAACAAAGTAAACAGCCTTTGCTCGAACCCAGGTTCCTGCACAGCATAGCCCAACTGAATGACCACTAAGCCATGTCAGATATACAGAAGCCTGATGTTTTCACAAACAAATCATCCAGCACAGCCATTCAACAGTACAGGAAATGTATTTATACATGTAGATATATGTGTGTGTGCATATATATTTATATATACAATATATATATATATATATATATATATATATATATATATATATATATATACATACATCTATAGATATATATGTCTACATAAATATGTATATATATATATATATATATATATATATATATATATATATATATATTTTCGAACTTTCAAATGTTCAAAACTCATATGGCCGACACCATATAATCGAATGTTTGAAAGGCCGACAAATGATAGCGGAGATCCCACTACAGTGTGGGACTGGGAGATTCCCCTTTCCTGCTCTGTAGTGCAATCTTGGAGTGAGAATATTTAAGTAACAGTGGGTGTGGGGGGTGCAAGGGGGCTTGCCCCCTTGCATGACCCAGTTTTACTGTGTTTACGGGGAGGTAAATGGTGCTATTTCAGGATGTCGGTATTTCGGAATGTCGATCATATGGTGTTGGCCATATGAAAGTCGACATTCTTTACGGTCGACATTCTGAAGTAGAGCCATATATATATATATATATATATATATATATATATATATATATATATATATATATATATATATATATACAAATATATATATGTATATAAATATATAGCAATATATATGTGTAAGTATATATATATATATATATATATATATATATATATATATATATATATATATATAGATGTATATACAGATATATATCTTTAGATATAAAAGAGAACATAACAGATACATATATGACCAAAGGCACCGTTAAAGGGGTGAGGGGGCCCAAGCTAAATACGTCTTGTAAATATTGATATCACCCCCCCACAGTGAAACAGATCTGCCCTGCAACACAATGCCAACTGTGCCAAGTCCCATACCTAGGACCCTATGTTAACAGTAATCCATCCCATCTGTATGATGTCAGGACGGTATCAATAACATATCATGCAGTACAGTCTGGCTACCATAGAGAATGTACAATGTGGAAGCAATAAACATTCCAAAGATACATATACACACATATATATGCAGATACACACACACACACACACACAGACACACACACACACACACACACACACACACACATATATATATATATATATATATATATATATATGTACATATATATATATATATATATATATATATATATATATATATATATATATATAACATATACACACATATATATATATATATATATATATATATATATATATATATATCTATATATATATATTTATATAGGTTCATAGGTTCATACTAGGCTATCTACCCTAGGGCATTTATAAGCCTAGCCAGAGTGTGTTTGGCTTTCGCCACCCATTTTAAATTAATTTTGCTATGCCCTTTTTCGAGGTTAGTATACTGTGCCTCTGTCTAACAGTGACACTGAAGTGATTCCCGGGGTAAACCTACGATCTCCCATCCATCCTCTTGAAGAGAGTCAATGAGGGACTCTGCCTAACCTGGACTGGGATTTTATTCCAGAGTGAAGGGAGCCTCTGGGTTATGAATCTGTCCCTCCAGCATGTCCTATTTTTTTCAGTGCTGAGGTTCAAGTCTCTAGAGCGCATAGCTCGATGGAATTTGGATTTTCTGAGGTGCAGCATGTCCATTAATTCCAGGTTGGACATGGCTTTATACGTCAGGCACAGATCGCCTCTGTGCAGGCGGTATGCCACTGAGTAGAGGTGGAGTTTCTTTAACCGGGCAGCATATGGCATCTGTTTGAGCCCTTTGATCCTCTTGGTGAGGTACTTTTGGGGTCTTTCCAGTTGCTGCAGGTGTCTGGTAAGGTACTTCCCAAAAGGGGCATTGTACTCAATTATGGGCCTGATGAGGGATGAGTAAAGAGGCACGATGACATCTCCTGATCTAGGTGTGAAACCCTTCATGATTAGGTGGGCTATATAAAATGTTCTTCTAACCACTTTGGCCACATGGTTGTCAAATGAGAGATTGCTATCATCTTGGGTCCCCAGGTCCCTAATTACTTCTTCTGTACTTAATGGATTACCACCTATGTGGTAATTTGTGGGCACTTTGTTTTTGCCAATGGGGATGACTATACACTTTTTGGTGTTTAGCTTGAGGCCATGGCTCTGGCACCAGTTGTCTGTTTGTATGAGGCCCTTTTGGAGGATGCTTGTGTCGGCTGGAGAGTCGATTATGGCGCCCAGTTTGCAGTCATCTGTGAGCTTGGTCAGCCACAGTCCTTCCGTGTTGGCCTGTACCTCCGAGAAATATATACCGAACAAGAGCGGTCCCAGGACTGAGCCTTGTGGGACCTCACTTGTAACTGGTTTGGAGTCTGACATGGCTCCAGCAATTCTAACCATGTGGGTTCTGTCCTTGAGCCAGTTTACAACCCATCTAGTGACATAGGGGGCTATATTTAAGCTGGTGAGCTTATCTATAATGCCCGAGTGAGGTATTGTATCGAAGGCTTTTGCGAGGTCCAGGTAGGCTGTGTGGACCACCTTCCCCTCGTCAATGGCCTTGGTAACTGTTTCAAAGAAAGCGACCTGGTTTAAGAGGCAGGATCTGCCCTTAACAAAGCCGAACTGAGTAGGATCCAGTGTCTGTAGGTCCCCAATGTCTTTATTTATGAGGTCCATGATGATCCTTTCCATAGCTTTGCAGACCAAGCTAGTCAGGCTTATGGGGCGATAGGTTCCAGGATCTGTTGAGGCACCACCTTTGTGGAGAGGGACCACTGTTGCTGTATGCCACTCTTTGGGTACATATCATGTAGTAAGGCTGAGATTGAACAGTAGTTTTATGTTTGGGTTGAGCTCTTCTTGGAGTTCATATAGGAAGCAGCCCGGGACACCGTCTGGTCCCATTGATGCTGTGTTTTTTGCTTTGGAGAGGGCGGCTCTTACCTGAGCATCTGAGATGTCAGGGGGGCAGCACTCTGCTGGGATAGATATTTGCCCTTTTGGTGGTGAGGGGTGGGGGAGTTTGTGCTGAACCTGTCAGCTAGGATGTTGGCAATGTCTGTGGGTTCGGTGTATTTTTTGTCATTTTGGACTAATTCTGAGCATATCTGGGAAGTCCCACCCAGGTTCCTAACATAACTAAAGAAAGCCTTGTGATTATCCTTAGTGTCCTTTGCAATTTTTCTCTCGAAGCTAGCTTTAGACGATTTTATGAGTGCCTGTAGTTTTTTGCTAATACTGATCAGAGATGCCTACCCTTTTTGGGATTTTGCTCTATCATGTAGTAGCTTCCTCCTTCTATTGTTTAGTTTGTTTATGGCTGGGGTCCACCAGACAGGACGTCTGCCTTTGGAGGATTGGGTCTTGGTTTTATTTGGGATTGCAAGATCCATGCATTCCTGAAGGTGTTCATAGAATGCATTTATAAAGGATTCTGCAGTCTGGGCCGTATTTTCCACAGACCCGGGGGCTTTGAAGGATTCCACCTCAGTTTTGAGGAGTGTGAAATTTGCTTTAGAGAAGTTTTTCACTGTGGTTTTCTGGGCAGGGGGTGGGGTTGGGATGTGAATATCCAGTGAGATTAGTTTATGGTCTGATCTTACCAGTGAGGGATACACTTCTGGTCTGGAGCATAGAGTCCCCATGTTGGTGATGATCAGGTCCAGTATGTTTTCCCCTCTTGTGGGAGTGGTAACATGTTGTTCCATAGCATTTGAGTTTATAAATTCTAGGAACCTTTGGGCTATGGTATTGGAGCAAGAGTAATGCTCCCAGTCTATGTTTGGGTAGTTGAAGTCGCCCAATATAATGGTGTTTGGGGAGACCTTCATATTTTCCAGTGTTCTCAGGAAGGCTGAGTGGGGTTCCTGGGTTTGGGAGGGTGGTCTGTAGCAGGCTATAAACTGGAAGGCAGTTCTACCCACAGTTAGTTGCACATGGATAGTCTCTGATGCTTCGTGCTGTGCCACCAACCTGGAGGTGTGGGTATCTTTGACGAATATTGATACTCTCCCTCCTTTTGTGGTTCGGTCCAAGTTTTGGGGCCAAAAAGCATGGTATGAGGTATAACCTGGTAGTGCTGGGGTGCTCTCGGGAGCCTTGAACCAGGTTTCTATTACTGCACAGATATAGATGTTCTCCATGCTAAGGAGAGTTTCGAGTGTATGCATCTTGAGGTTTAGACTTCTGGAGTTGAGTAGCATTACTCTTAGTTTCTTATCCCTTGTGATACCTATGGAGGTGGGTTTGTCTTTTGAGCCTTGCCTAAAAAAGGCACTATGGGGGTAGCAAGAGCCTTTGCCAATATCCGAAAGCCCAGGGATGACAAGTGCAAACCGTCCCTAGCGAACCATCGTGGCTTGTCGAGCATGTCATCCCAGGCTGACAGGCATTGGATCCCCTTTGAATGACACCAATACTTAAGCCAATTGTTGAAATTGATCATCCTGTCTTCATATTGTGGCATCATTCTTGGTGAGGGTAAGATGCTACTCAAGGTCAGGGTCATAATGGCCTGGTCTACATGCTCAGAGAGCTCCTCTATGTCTCTTTTCATGTAGTCCAGGGAGGTACGTCTCAGGTCATTCACACCAGCATGGACAATGACAGAGTCATATTTGTACTTGCCTTGGAGTGACCTGAGTGCTTGTGTTATGTGGCGGATCCTAGCGCCCAACAGGCAGCTCACCGTGACTTTCTCCTTGTTCAGCCTGGTGAGCAGGACGTCAGTGTGCCTGATGATAGAGTCACCTATTACAAGTGTATCAGATGTGTTGTTTAGCCTTAAGGGCTGTGACTGTTCGGCACACTGGCTTTGTGAGCTATGTGTTGCACATGTTTTGTTTTGGGGTAGCGGTTGCTTGGGTGTCTGCTTTGGAGGTCTCTGCTGCTTAGGCAGATTTTTATTTAGAGCCGCCGAGTATGTTTTTGTATGTTTATGTGTTTGGTTTGCTGTCGTGGTAGGTCTATGTGAGACTGGAATTGTAGTGAGTGTGGTTTCCTTCTCCTCCTGACTGGTTATGCCAGTACTGAGTTGAGAGTGCTTAGCCTCCAGTTTGGCTATATGGTTGCATCTCTCACATGTGTTGGAATTTGTTGGGAGGAGAAGAGGGCTGTCTGTGTACATAAGGCAGTTGTAACATTGCCTCAAGATTCCCAGATTCACCAGCTGGACCAGAGAGGAGATTGACAACTAACCTTTGGACATGCTAGAATAGTATTGGGAATTCTTTTATAATTGAAAAAAAGGGCCAATGGGGAACAAGGTACTTAAGGGGAGTTTGTGAGTGTGTAGTGCTTTTAATTGTTTAGTGCTGACTTAGTGAGCAAGTGCCAGGTAACTTAAATTCAATGTGTTACAGGTAACTTAAATACAAAAACGACAAACAGTAACTTTCTTTCAAGTGAAACAAGGAAATAAGTACAGTAAGCAATGCAGATATCACTAGGGATCCACAGAAGTGCTGAAAAGCCTCGTTTTAGGTGAAATTAGCGTTTCAGGGAAATAAGCAAACAAACAACAAGCATACAAACAAAGCTAGATTCAGCAGGCCTGGATCTAGTCTATGCTGCAGCAAACAAGGTGTACCAATTTCAGTAAGAAACAGTTCAAATATGCAGGCACTATAAGCCTTTAACCAGAAATTCCCAGCTCAGAAGGGCAGAGTCCAGCCTCTCCTCCCACATGCATACACAGAGATATGTATAGGAAGATACATATTTAGAGGGTGAACAGCATACTGAACAGCTAGTATTCCTACAATTGCCACCTTTTCAAATAAACAGTGTATGGGTTACTCATACAAAAGACAATTGTTGCCTGAAACATATATCCACAGAGAAGTCAAAGGATATGACACCACACACAGGTTTGCATACATAAGAAAGTTTTATTTGTGTACTATTACATTTGTATATGCCATGTTGTATAGCTGTTTAGGCTTTGAAATACATACTAACTGATTAATGCAACTCTCAAGCAGATCATTTTATACAGTAATCCAAAAGCATAACATATGTCGCTGTCCAGGCGAAGGCCTTCAAGTAGTACAACAGTAAAGACTGACTGGGCCACAGGATAACAATCAATCAACAGTAAGTAATCCAGATGTATAGTCCAGCAGCCTCTAATTACACTCTGTTCTCAATCTCTAGGGGGAAAAGACTTAAGTTGACACAATGGGATATATATGTTACATAACAATGCATAACAGAAAACATCACAATCACACTGACAAACAGAACAGTCTGCATGTCAGTAAGCCCTAGGCCACCAATGTTCTCAAGGTGAAATGTATGGTAATGTACAGCCATATACCTTAAGGTGGCTTACTACTGATATCCCTCACATGTTGTAACAGCCTAGGTTATATATGGTGCATACCCCCATAGACTGACTTACAGGGGCATATAAAACTTACATACACTGACCTCTGGAATGCAGAAGGGCACACATGTTTTGTGTAGCTGAAGGCAACATACATATGGACCCTACCCCACAATATGTGCAGGGGGCCACAACAGTACTGGAATGATGGCAGGAATCGCAGCATGATATAATCACAAGCCACTACATAACAACACCTTACTGCATGTCATATGGACAAAGCCTGGTATGTAGGTGGAGGCCAGAGGCCAGAACACAGGCCCATATGTGAAATACTGTTGTCATACACTGTGTAAGTTGCTGGTGTTACAGGATAGTCTGCAACATACCCTTAGTCAGGAAATGAAGTCAGAAAGACAAATGGATGTAGCCATGTACTGATAGCATTTAACACACACACACTGCCAGTGATATATCTGACACAAGATCTATGTGGTGGACAGACAAAACATAACAGGCACACCTCTGGCCATCATAGGTTCATAGGTAGGTACTAGGTTATCGGCCCTGGGGCCTATACAAGCCCAACCAAAAAGGTACCCTGTTTTTGCCACCCAAGAAAATTATTTTTCTGTGCTACTGTCTAGCAGAGCCACAGAAGTGTTCCCCAGGGTGAATTTCCCATCCAATCATTAACATTTTTTTGAAGAGTGCTAATGTGGAGCTTTGTTTGATCTAGATAGGTAGTTTATTCCAGAGTATGGGAAGTCTCTGGGACAGGAATCTATCCCTCCGGCATGTTCGGTTTATTGTTGTGACAAGGTTTAGGTCCCTAGAGCATGTAGCTCGGAGGGATTGGGATGTTTTAAGTGGAGCATGTCCAACAGTTCTGGGTTTGACATAGCTTTGTATGTTAGGCAGAGATCACCTCTGAGTAGGCGATATGCGATGGAGTAAAGCTGGACTTTTTTGAGATGGCCATCTGTTTAAGGCCGGTAGTCCTCTTTGTGAGGTATTTCTGTGGCCTTTCCAGTTGTTGTAGATGTCTTGTGAGGTACATACCAAAAGGGGCATTGTACTCTATAATGGGTCTAATTAGTGATGAGTAGAGGGGAGCAATGACCTCTTTTTTCTGGATGAGAAACCTTTTGTGATGAGGTGTGTCATGTAGAAGGATTTCCTGACTACTGTGGCGATGTGATTATCAAAGGAGAGACTACTGTCCACCTGTGTCCCAAGGTCTCTTATCACACTTTCAGTGTTGTATACTACCGCCTATGTTGTAGTTCATGGGTACAGAGTTTTTACCAAAGGGGATGACAATGCACTTTTTGGCACTGAGCTTGAGGTCATGGCTTTGACACCAGGCATCTGTCTCATTGAGGCCCTTTTGTAGGATGTCGACATCATTGGGAGTTTCGATTATGGCTCCTAGTTTGCAGTCATCTTTGAACTTCATTAGCCAAAGACCTTCTGTGTTAACCTGTACTTCAGAGAAGTAGATACCAAACAGGACAGAACCCAGGACTGAACCCTGTGGTACTCCATTTGTCACTGGTCTGAAGTCAGATTTGGAGTCTGCTACTTTCACAGTGTGGATTCTGTCAGCAAGCCAGTTAGCAACCCATCTTGTGACATAGGGATTTATACCTAGTTCAGTGAGTTTATCTATAATTCCAGAGTTGGGGATGGTGTCGAAAGCCTTGGTGAGATCTAGATAGGCTGTGTGAACCACCTTACCCTCGTCTATGGCTTTGGTGACTGCTTCAAAGAAGTCTATCAGGCTTAGGAGACATGATCTGTTTTTACAAACCTGAACTGGGTTGGGTCCAGAGTTTGGAGATTACCAATGTCTTTGTTTATAAGTTCCATGATGATGCGTTCCATGGCCTTGCAGACCAGGGTTATCAAGCTAAAGAGGAGGTAGTTCCTGGGGTCTGTGGTGGCTCCCCCCTTGTTGAGTGGAATAACAGTCGCTGTGCACCATTCAGTGGGCACAGAGCCTGAGGTGAGGCTATGATTGAATATGGTACTTAGGTGGGGTGCCAGTTCATTCTGTAGTTAATGTAGAATGCAGCTTGGGATGATGTCTGGTCCCATGGATGCTGTGTTCTTGGCTTTGGAAAGTGTGGTTTTTACATGTGCAGCCGTGATTACAGGAACTTTGCATTCTTCAGGTATAGAGATGGGCTCTTTAGGGGGTGAGAGGGGGGTAAAGTTAGCACTGAACCTATCTGTTAGGATGCTGGAAATATCAATTGGGTCTGTATATTTAGTGCCATTGTGCTGTAACTCAGAACTGAGTGTTGCCATTGAGATTCTGGACATAGCTATAGAATGCTTTGTGGTTGTCTTTAGAATCAGTGGCGATTTTGTTTTCTTAACTAGCTTTGGAGGATTTTATCAGGGATCACAGCTTCTTACTGAGGTTGACCACGGAGTTCCTCCAATCATGGGATTTTACTCTTTTTTTGCAACAGTTTCTTTCTTCTGTTGTACAGTTTGTTTATGGCAGGGGACCAAAGATTGGCTTCCTTTTTTGGAGGCTAGCGTCTTGGTTTTGTTTGGGATAGCACAATCCATGCACTCATGTAAGTGATTATAAAGTGCAATTGTGTAGGATTCAGTAGTCGTAACTGTATTGTTCATCTGCATGGGTGTCATGAAGTTCACCACTTCTGTCTTAAGAAGCATGAAGTTGGCTTTGGAGAAATGTTTTACCATGGTTTCCTTAATGGGGGGTGGGGGCAGGATGTGGGTATCTAGAGTAATTAGCTTATGGTTGGATCGGACCAATGAGGCGTTGACTTCAGGTGGAACTCCGGTCACTCATGTTGGTAATGACTAGATCTAGGATATTGTTGCCCCTGGTGGGGGTGTGGATAAGTTGATCCAGGGCATTGGAGTTTATGAATGCCAGAAAGCGTTGAGTGAAGGAGTTGGTACATGAGTAGTTTTCCCAGTTAATGATGGGGTAGTTGAAATCGTCCATTATTAGGATGTTTGGTTTAACCCTAATATTTTCCAGTACGTCAAGAAAAGAGGAGTGGGAATCCTGGGGCATGGTGGGTGATCTGTAGCAAGCTACAATTTGGATTGCAGTTTTGCCCAGAGTTAGTTGTACTTGGATAACCTCGGCTGCATTATGCTGAGCAACTAGCCTGGAGGTGTGGATATTCTTAATGAATATGGACACACATCCGCCTTTGGTGTTCCGGTTCAGGTTACATGGCCAAAAAGTGTGGTATGAGTTATAGCCTGGTAGTGCAGGGGTGCTCTCTGGAGCCTTGAACCAGGTCTCAGTCACTGCACAGATATCAATGTTCTCTATTGTAAGGAGTGCCTCAAGTGACTGCATTTTGAGATTTAGACTACTAGCATTGAGTAGCATCACCCTCAGTTTTTTCTTGCCTGTTCCTGTTACAGTAGTGAATTTGTCATTTGAACCTTGCCTAAAATAGGCACTATAGGGGCGGCAAGAACCTTAGCCAGCATCCGGAATCCCAGGGGTGACAGGTGCAGGCCATCTCTGGCAAAGCATCGTGGTCTGTCAACCATGTCATCCCAGGCAAACAGATACTGGATCCCTTTAAAATGACACCAGAAGCTTAGCCAATTGTTGAAGTCAATCATTTTGTCCTTGTACTGCGGCATCATTTTGGGTGATGGCAGAATGCTACTCAGTGCTAGGGTCATACCTGCCTGGGCTACAAGATTGGAGAGCTCTTCCATGTCTCTTTTCATGTAGTCCAGGGAGGTACGTCTCAGGTCATTCACACCAACATGGACAATGACAGAATCATATTTGTACTTGTTGTGGAGTGACCTGAGTGCATGGGTTATGTGGCAGATCCTGACAGGCAGCTGACAGTAACCTTCTCCTTGTTTAGCCTGGTGAGTGGGACATCAGTGTGCCTGACTATACAGTCACCTATGACTAGTGTGTTGGGTATGTTGTTTTGCCTTATTGGCTGTGGTTGAGTGTCACACTGAGTCTGCGGGCTATGTGTCATTTCGGTTGTGTTGGGGGCTGGACGTTGCTTGTGTTTCTGCTTTGGAAGTCTCTCTTGCTTAAGGAGATTATTATTGAGAGCCTCTGCGAATGTTTTTGTGTTTCTATGTGTGGATTTTGGTGGTGTAGATTTAGTGAGACTATGTGATGAGTGTGGTGTGGTGCAAGTGTTTACCTTCTCCTCTTGTCTGTCAAGTTCTGTCTTGGTTGGAGAGAGCTTTACTTCCAGTTTGGCTAGATAAGTGCATCTCTCACAGGTTGTAGTGTTGGGTGGTAGTAGGAGAGGGTTGTCTGTGTACATGAGGCAATTTCTACATTGCCCCAAGATGCCCAGATTCATTAGATAGACAGGAAATAACACTGGGAGCTGACCCTTGGGCATGCCTGAATAAAAAAACTATTTTCCTCTAGATAAGTGAGGAAATTGAGTACAAGACCTGTTTTTCTTTAAGCAAGTGAGGAAAGTAAGTACCAAAACTGTTTTCCTCTAGGTCATGAGGAAGGTTGAGTGCTGTAGCAATTAGTAGCTTATTTAGTGCTTACAACAAGTTCTGAACAAGTGCTGATCACGGATAAGCAAATTCAAGTACTAAAACTAAGAATCTGTATCTAGACTAAACTAGTTACAGGAAAGGAGGGAAACAAGTGCAAATGTGGGCTTTTAAATCATAATGTTGAGAGAGATGTAAAAACTGCCCAAATGGCCAATAACTACAATTTCTGGGCCAGAACCACTCCTTATGTGGTAGATAGGTTACCTAGTGCTTACCACTCCCACTGATAAGCTAGAAGGCTTCCCTCCAACACAGAAAGCTTGGGGGGCTCAGAAGCTTTCATACAGTCCTGGATACAGAAAATCTGCATCCGGACTACACTAGTTGTAGAAAGGTAGGAAACAGGCTTAGATTTTTTTATGCAGAAAAGTAGTTAAAACAGTAGTAAAAACAATTCAAATGCAGTGCAAGCTAGCACACTTCAGTATGTAGCAATGTTAGACCAAACAGTTTAGAAAAATGCAATTAAATTAAAAATGACTAAAACTAAGTGCAGAAGAAGTCTATTGTGTAGAATGAGGTAAAGGATGGGACTGGGGGAGTGTCCCAGATCAAATCTACAGTGGGGGCAGACAACTGCAATAGCCTCCAAATTTAAACAACAAAACATACACACACTTTTCAGAACTCAGTGGGTATCCCATGCTTATCAACCCATTTGTAACAGTGTTGTGCTGGTACTGCAAGGCTCAGGTAGCCCTTAGGGAGAGGAGCGTAACAAGGTACATGTAATGTCCGGTACAGCAGCAGCCACATCTAACTATAGCGATGGGTGTTGCGGTGAGTGTGAAGGGCCTCAGGGTATTCCCAACTACAGGTGTAGTAACACACAGACACTGATATCCTCAGTAATACACACATACACATTTGTCAGTACTGGGGTGCATTGTTGCAGGTGTTCATAGGTGTGTACCTGGCTATTGTCCATGGAGTGATGGGAAGTGGAAGGGATGTGTGTACAGTGGTATAATGCCACCTGCCATGTGCCAACAGGCAATATATCTACAGACACCACTGTGGTGACCCTCAGGGTGAGAGTGACATGCATCAGCCAATCTTCTGGGTGCCTCCTGCAAATGGCCGGTGAGGTGCTCCAGTTGACATGTATGCAACATGTATTATATAACATGGTTAGTGTCTGTCTTGGAGACCTGTACCCAAGCATATTCTGTTAACTGTGGTACTGTAGTGGAGGTATCTGTGAGATGTTGTGCATACAGGGTGTTGTATCCTATCTATGCCAGGTATAACACAGCTGGGCAGACACGTCAGTGTCAGTCAAGCATAGGTTGCCTGTACGTATCCGAGCTGGATACCTGACATCTGCATATCTGTACAGGGACTGACAGACATCAGCCCACAAACTAGCTATGCAGTAGGATGAATGTGTTGACAGATATACGTCTGACACTGATAGGTATGCCATTACTACATATTGACAGCCCTCACTGACATGTGCTATACAGACAGTCATCTACAGTTAATTTCCACATGTCAGATCATTATCCAGTAGGAAATATATAATGTGACACAGCTCACACACCAGGAACACGACAGTGAGGACTCAGAGTCCAACTATGCATGCAGGGGTGTTTGTTGTCAGTATTACAATTAGCAATCTACTCTTGCTTGGGAAAGCACTGTCAACAGTAGTAATGTCATGATACACTACATGCCAGTGTGACTGCACATAGCCTGGGATTCTACCCTTGTATGTAACACAGTCACATGGATTAGAGTGTTGTACAGGTCATATATACTCAAGTGTCCCAGACAGGAGATTCACACCCCTTGCTGCTGAAATGTCAGCACATAGACGCATGTTATGTACATAGCATTACATACACCTACTACACTTGTCATTACCCTGCTATGTTATCAGACTGAGATGTGAGAACAGGTTACCAGGGCTGATCAATGCTTAGCAGGTGTCAGCATTGCTGCAATATAACAGCTAAGCAAATTTGCACACTGGTAAGCAAAGTCTACATGGTGTAAGCACCCGTACATTTAACAATAGCTTAGCAACGCTTAGCTTTGCGCAGACACATGCAAACACACTTAAAGGTCCTGAAAACTGCCTTAACCACTCTGTATCCAACAGCCATTGTTGTGCACAGCAAAAAAATAAACAGACCTTGAACCCAGGACCCTGTACATTATATTCACAACAATTAACTACTATGCCATGACAGCTGTGAGGACAGTTGTTATTTTTCCAATACATCTGTCAGTAGACATATTGAATAGTATTGAACAATCGCTGCGACTTCTACGATTTCATAGTACATGGTGTTTTACTGTTGCATCACATATATTGTTATATCTAAATATACACATATCAGATACATATGGTGTGATACATCTGGGAAGGTATACACAACAGTAAGGTATACACATGACAAGGATATGGATATATACATATACATATGTAGATATATGTCTATATGTACATACACATATATATTCATATATATGTATTTATACACATCTGTATAGTGCATCATATATATGGCCATTTATAGATCTCTCTGTATATATATATATATATATATATATATATATATATATATATATATATATATATATATGTACATCATATATGTACATATATATCTATTTCTGTCTCTATATATGTAGACATCTATAACTATATCTGCATATATATATCTATATATCTGTATATGTGTAGACATATATAGATGTGTATATGTATATATATCTGTGCATGTATATGTCTAGATATATATATATATATATATATATATATATATATATATATATATATATATATATATATATCCATATATGTATGTAGATATGCATATGTGTATATATCTATATAGTTATATGAATATATATACATATATCTATATACATATATGTTTACCATATGTCCAGAACATGGAGTGGAGTCATACCTCAGCACCAATAGTCTCAACCTCTTAGTGCAAGGGGATGTCATGTATGTATAGCAGGCATATATTTAGACTGTTGCTACTGTAACAGGGGTAGTCTTAACAGACATGTTGTCTGTGGGAGGTCACACCTGCTATTGACATTTACGCCATCAGGTACTAAAAGAGATCCTAAGGATATCATAGTACAGTACCACTGATAGCACAGTAATGATCCTGGGACTACAGCAGAGATATGACCAATATATGTGGACAATCTGGCACATTCTGGTCAGTCCAAATGTATACAAATTCCCTTAGTGCGAGATGTGGACTAAGCCTGACAATGTGGATGTTAACAGCCATGTACATGGGTATATCATGTAAATACTGGAATACATATGCCCACACAGTTTAAGAATTCACACACTCCTGTCTGTTCCGACTCATAATAACTGGTAGTTTTGAGGTCACATGGCCAAATACTACCCAGTAGTTAGTGATATACATCTGTACAGTATCCCACAGCTTTGTCAGAAATACACAATAGTTATGGTGACCCGGCAGCAGTACATCTTGCAAATATCTGGCCATAACATCACACTGGATAATTACACTAAGCTACTAGGCATGTAACAAAGCACTGTGAAAACTACAGGTAGACTGCCACAACACTGACCTACATTTTGTATGGGGGAATACACATGTATCTGCAAATATAGCAGGCTCTACAGGCATGTCACAGCACAGAACAGCAGACACCTGTGTGAAAGTGCATACCCACAACCAATGTGAATACAGCCACAGCCACATATGGTATGCAAGCTTAATATTACACCATATGGACTATCTGATGAACACCATCCTCATATGTGCCACTCACACACTAACCCTACATATACTGGATCATGACACAGTGTGGTCCAATGCCTGTCTGTAGTATGGGACACGTGTGTGTTTTTCCCTACAAACATGTGAGCTAATAGGGTAGCATACACTGGAGCAGCATGTAACATCAGATAGAACAGGACCAAGAACAATGACTTCTACCACAGTCTGTACACAGGCCAAGATACATATTCGCAATATACATACTGTTGACAATCACCATAAGTACACAGACCCCACTTCTGTATACACAACCACAGAATGCCCAGGTTATGTCCTCAGAAATAACCCTGACTATACATAACATGTCTAGCAGTCTGATATCTGACTGGCTTGTTATCAGGTATAATGTCGATACATAATGGTGTACAGAACATATACACCTCTTACTGCATGACATATGTACAAAGGTTGACAGACTTTTGGCTGAAGCCACAGACACTTGGCCAGTATTGGCATGTTGCTGTGATACCCTCATACATTTACTGTTGTAACAGGGTTTGTTATGACATATGTCCTATGAGGGATATAAAGTCAGTAACTCTCATGTCTGTCACCATGTACTGACTGCAATCCTCAGACTATGCTTCTGCAGTTCTAAGATAGGTGAACTGTGACTAACACAAGACACATAAGACTCCATACACTGGCCAATCTGCAGATAACCCTACAGATGGGTGTTTCCTCAAACACATAACACTGTCATGACAGGTATTAAATCATGTAGACCAGCCATATCCACACAAACCCTGTTAAACCAACTTTACTCCAAAGGCAGAAGAGCAACACTTACATTCTGTAGTCATGTCTGGACCATCCCCCTCCTGTTTGTTGGCCTGTCTCTACAGTGTATGTTGTTAGAGGTATATCACACTACCATCTGTTATGCTGCTTGCCAAACATCGACATGAAGTCCTGCTCACAGTGAATGAAAAGGGCCAACAACCACATGATGTTCCTAGTTATAGGAGTGTGTTTCCATGCAGTTGGCTATGGGAATGTTACCACAGCTGTCCCACATGCAATCAGCTAGTGGGGGACTGCAATTCGTGCAGAGGCCATCAGCTGATCATGAGCGTCCCTTACAAAACACAAGCTGCTGCCTAAGCAAAGCTGGTGTACTTCTCCACATCCACCAGAGAGGGAGTGAAAGAGACAGACAGAGACAAAGTAAGACTGGGAGGGGGTGAGAGAGTAAAACCTAGGCATGTTTGTGTCACACAATTACCAGTATTGGGTTTCAGACCCCACCTGACTATGTATTGCTATCATATGTCTATACAGTTATTACATGTGCGAAAGAGCTTATATACTGGAGAGCTGTTCAAAGGTATATTCAATGGTAAGTGACATCAGCAACAGTGATAAAGGAGGGATAAGGTAGGTGTAGCACATGTGCCTGTCCACATGAACAGGTGTCAAAGTCGACACAGCCACACTCTGTCAGGGACTCGCACACATTATCACAGTTGGCAGGGTCAGGCTTAGACTTCCTTACTAGCTAGTTTGCCACAATACAGTAAAACACAGGTATCACATGCACCCCAGGGGTTATCAGGATGATATATGGGAAAAGGGTATGCCAGGGTGTCTGACATCAGAAGACATGCTTCAGTAGGCCAATGGGAGGTGTAGTGAGTGTGAATGGTGTCCAAATTCTTATACTCCACACACACACACACACACACACACACACACACACACACACACACACACACACACACACACACACACACACAGGTTGCCAGTGCTGACATGCATGGGTGCATTGCTTCACAGGAGTGTAAGGGTTGACTGTGCCAGAAGGCTGTACACGGCTAGGTAAAGGGTATACCTTGGCATCAGGTCACATAACAATGGTCTGCTGTGTGGCTCAGGGGTGTAGTGCCTGGATTGGCCCACACAGGTGGGTATTGTATTCACCATCCAGTCATCTGGGATACTATTTTGGGTGGCCAGTGCTGTGCAGTGCTTGCCATGTATGTGTTTTATAGTCCATGACATGGACGGTGTCTGGGATGTGCACACGTTCCACATGCATGTTCTGTGACATGTTGAAGTGTACCTGGGGTATTTGGGGCATGCTGTGTACACAGAATGTTGTCATCAGATGTGCCATTCCTGGCCTCATGTGGTGAGAACTGGCAATGGACACCAGGTTGACCCTGCACCTACATTGACAGCATGATACAGGTATTCCCTGATGTCAGTGGCATCTGTCCATACAGAGCATGTGTATAAGGCATGTTATGTCATTTGTGGGTTACATTTGCTGGCTCTCCAGTTGTTGCAGGCGTCCAGTGAAGAACATAGTGAAGGAGCACTGTATGCAATTATGTGCCTATTGTAGGGATGGGACAGGGTGCCATGCCCTCTGTAGTCCACTGCAATCACACCATGGTTTCTGTGGGCAATATGCAGGGAACTACCAACATAGTGGTTGTTGCCTAGCCGAGTGTGTTTGTGTATGAGATATAGGTTAAGAGTGTTCTCTGTGTAATACAGGGGTTGTCTATATTGTTCGCCAGGCCTTGATGTCACATATAGGGATATGGATTGTCTACTCCAGCCACTCTGCTATTTGACATCTGTTATCCTTGTAAGGTGGACATTGTGACATATAACAGGCCCACCATATAAGAAATTTGCAAAACCCACTCGAAAATGAGTCCAGTTGTTACACACTCACCACCACATAAGATGCGAACAGCAAACACACAATTGTCATGATGGGATTAGAACTTCCAGCTAACTAGTACATCACACTACAGCATTATACAGTTATAGCATGAGCCACAGACATTACTGGGCAATTTCTTTCCCAAAAGTTTATTTCAAAGTGAATGACATCAGTAGACTTGCCAAAGAAGGGAAATGGAGGTTGTAGTGACTGTGAATGGCCACAAAAGCATTGCTCCCTACACAGACGAACAACTACCCCAACTTCTACACTTACCATGCCTGGGAATAGAACTCCTACCCAACTTGAAGAGCACATCACTGTTACAGGACATGCCACAGCGATTGCTAGGTTGCACCATCCCCAAAGGTGTATTTCAAAGTGAATGACATCAGCAACCTTGCCAAGGTTGGGCAATGGAATGTGTAGTTCATAGGTTCATAGGTTCATATGTTTATACTAGGCTATCGGCCCTAGGGCCTATACATGCCTAGACATGACAATTCCCTGGCTATGACTCCCCACAATATTTACTTCCCTGCACCCCTATCTAGCAGGACAGCTGACATGATCCCCGGGGTCAATTTCCTATCTCCCATCCAATCGTCCAGATTCCTTTTGAAGAGGGCTAAAGAAGCACTCTGCTTGACATGTATAGGCAGTCTTTTCCAGAGTCTGGGGAGTCTCTGGGTCAGGAACACATCCCGTCAGCATGTATTGTTCATTGTGATGACAAGATTTGGATCCCTGGAGCATGTGGCTGTAAGGGTTTGGAATTCTTTAAGTGTAGCATGTCCAACAGCTGTGGGTTTGACATGGCATGGTATGTTAAGCAGAAATCTCCTCCTAGAACACAATACATGACAGAGTATAGCTGGATGATTTTCAGACCGTCAGCATAGGGCATCTGATTTAGGTCTGTGATCCATTCCGTGAGGTATGTCTGCAGCCTCTCTAGTTGTTGCAGATGTCTTGTGAGGTACATACATAATTAGGCCATTATAGAGATGATGACAGTGGGACAATGGCCTCCTTTTCCTGGATGTAAAGCCCTTAGTGGGAGGTGTGCCACATAGGTGAGCTTCCTGACTGTTGTGGCAATGTGGTTATCAAAGGTGAGACCACTGTCCACCTGTATCCCTAAGTCTATCACACTTTAGGTGTTTAATGTACTGCCACCTATGTGGTACTTCACAGGTGCATGTCCCTTCCCAATGGGGATAACTATATATTTCTTGGCATTGATCTTGAGGCTATGGCTCAAGCAACAAGCGTGTCTTCTGTAAGGCCCTTCTGTAGAATAGCCACATCATGTGGGGATTCAGTGTTGGCTCCCAGTGTGCAGTCATTTGCGACCTTTGTTTGCCAGTGTCCCTTACTGTTGGACTATACTTCAGAGCAGTAGATGCCAAACAAGGGCAGTGCCAGGGCTGAACCCTAAGGTACTCCAACTGTCACTTGTCTGGGGTTGGGGTTGGTGTCACCTACATTTACAGTGTGGGTTCTGTCAGTACAGCAGTTGGCAGCCCATCAGGTGACATAGGGATTAATGGCCAGCTTGATACATTTATCTATGATTCCAAATTGGGGGATGGTGTTGAAGGCCTTGGCGAGGTCCGGATAAGCTTTGTGAACCACCTTGCCCTCATCCACAGCTCTGGAGATGGACTCACAGTTGTCATTCAAGTTGAGGTGACTTGATCGCCCCTTTACAAACCCAACCTGGTTAGGGTCCAGTGTTTGCAGGTTGCCAATGTCTTTGTTTTAATTTCCATGAAAATACATTCCATGGCCTTGCAGATCAGGCACGTCATACTGCTGGGGCTGTAGTTCTCAGGATCCAAGGTGGGTCCCCACTTGTGGACTGGGATAACTGTATCTGTGTGCCACACAGTGGGCATGAAGCCTTAGGTGTGGCTATGATTAAACATGGCATGTAGGTGAGTTGCCAGTTCAGTTTGTAGCTCATGTAGTACACAGCCCGGGATGTTGACTGGTCCCATGGCTGCTGCTGTCATAGTTCTGGAGAGTGTGGTTTTTACCTATGTGGCCATTATTACCAGAATATGGCAATCTTTCCATGTTGAAATGGGCCCTTTGGGGGTTGGAAGGGGGATGCAGTTGGCATTGAATTATCTGCCCAGATATTGGCAATATCCCTGGGAGCAGTATATTTGGGAGTTACTTGGGCAGTTAGGAGGGTGACCTAATGGTTAAGGTGTGCCTTACAAACGCAAGGTGCAGGGTTCGAGTCTCACAAGGGATAATTTGCTAGGCTTAAAATGGCTCGCAAGGGCAGTTAGCTTAGTATGAGTCTATGAACCTATTTAATACCATCCTGCAGTAGCTCAGAGCAATTCTGAGCATTGCCATTTAGATTCCTCACATAGCTATGGAACGGCTTGCAGTTGTCTTTGACATCTTTGGCTATATTATGTTCATAACTAGCTTTGGTGGATATTATGAGGGATCTCTGCCTCTTACTGTAGCTGATAAGGGAGTATTTTTCATCCTACAAATTCCCCCATTTCTGCAACAGTTTCCTTCTTTTGTTGTACAGTATGTTTATGGCAGTGGGCCACCACATTAGCTTCCTTTTCTTGGTGGGGATCATCTTGGTTCTATATTTGATGGCACGATTCATGCACTAGTGGATGTGCTCGTACAGTGCCTTCATGTGTGATTCAGCAGTCGTTCTTTCAGTTCCCATCTGCATGGGTGTCATAATGTTAGTCATGTCTGACATGTGTAGCATGACATTGGCTTTGGAGATGTGTGCAACGGAGGTTTCCTTACTGGAGTGTGGGGAGGGATGTTGATGTTAAGGCTGATTAACTCATGGGCAGACTTGACCACCGATGGGGTGACCATAGGTGTGGAGCATTGATTTCCCATGTTGGTAATGACCAGGTCTAGGACATTTGATCCCCTGGTGGGCTATGGGTTACTTGATCCAGGACATTGGGAATTATGACTTCCAAGAACCGCTGGGCACACGTGTTGGTACACAAGTAGTTTTCCCAGTTAATGGCAGGGTAGTGTAAGTCACCCAGTATTAGGGTGTTTGCTTGTATCATAATATTTCACAGTATGTTTCAAAAGCTGTAGTGGGTATCATGAGGCATGGTGGGAGATCTGTAGCAAGCTATACAATTTGGAGTGCAGACTAACCTACTGTTAGTTGCACCGGGGGTATTTTACACACATTCTGTTGGGCAACTAGCCTGGTAGCTTGAATATCCTTGGTGAATATGGACACTCCTCCACCTTTATTGTTTTGGTCCTGATTTGGTGTCCAACACGTGTGGTGAGAGCTGTACCTGGTATTGCAGGGGTGCTCTTCCGAGCCTTGGATCAAGTCTTTGTTACTACACAGTTACTGATGTTCTCCATTTTTAGGTGTGTGTAGTGACTGTGAATGGTCAAAAAAAAATGATCCCTAAACACACAGAGTTTTACAGTTACCATGTATGGGAATAGAACCCCTATCTAACTAGTATATAATACTACAACCTTACAAAGTTATATGATGCACCACAGAGATTAGGAGGCTACTCTTTCCCCAAAGGTGTATTTCAAAGTGAATGACATCAGCAGCCCTGCCAAAGTAAGCATTTGAAATTGTACTGAGTGTGACTGGCCTAAAAGGCATTGATCCCAAAACAAACAAACACACAAACTTTTATACTTGCCATGTCTGGGAATAGAACTCTTCCTTAATTAGTATACTATACTACAACATTACACTTTTTTAGGATGCACCACAGAGTTTAATGGGCTACTCCTTCTCCAAAGGTGTATTTCAAAGTGAATGACATCAGCAGAACTGCCAAAGTAGGGCATTTGAAATTGTAGTGAGTGCAACTGGCCTAAAAAGCATTGATTCCTACACAGACAAACTTGCCATGTCTAGCAATAGAACTTCTCTCTACCTTATATATCACACTACAGCATTACACACTTATAGGACGCACCACAGAGTTCACAGAGATAGCTTGTCCCCAAAGGTGTATTTCAGAGTGAATGACATCAGCAGCCCTGCCAAAGTTGGGCATTTGAAATTGTAGTAAGTGTGACTGGCCTAGAAAGGCATTGATCCCTACACAGACAGATGGACACACTTACCACTTCTGGGATTAGAACACCTACTTAATTACAACATCACACTACAGCTTTACACAGTTATAGGACACACCATGGAGATTACTGGGCCATGACTTCCACAAAGGTGTATTTCAAGGTGTACAGCAGGCTTGCCATAGTAGAGCAATGGAGAGTGTAGTGTGTGTGCATGGGCCATAATCCATTCATCTAGAGGCAGACACATAGCACTCAGGCACACACAGGTTTATATTCCACAGGTATGTGTATACAACTGCTAGATGACTACTGACTTGTAGTCATGTTATGCAGTTAGCACAAGCACTACAGACCCAGAGGCAAATGTCTAAGGTGATTGACATTTGCACATCATGAGGTTTTAGACAATTGGATGTGTGCTGGGTGGGACAGGCCTCATGATGGGAGGATCTTTGTAACTGTAACTCTCTTCTACACATCTATGTATGTGTATTTTTGACCTATTATAGTGCGTTGTCCTTGGATATATGTGTGTATTCCTATCTAATGTATGTGCAAAGCATGACTGGTGTGTACTGAGGAGTGTATGCACTAACATCTGTGACTGTCAGATATGTATGGTGCACTGTTGTTGCCAGACATGGGCTTCATTTCTTAAGTGTGGGAGTATGTCCATTTTGACCTTCTATATTGAATGTGAGAATCCATTCCAGGTAGATGGTACTCCAGTGCAAACTTTTGTGTTCTACAACTACAGCTAGCAAACTGTTTCTGCATGATATCTGTAGATCGGTTGACAATATGGGGTCAAAATGGTCAAAGGATAGTGGGTTACTGTAGGCAATTGTGTCTGTGCTGCTTTTGCTACATAGTCCTGGTGTTAGCAGAGATATTCAGACATATGTACTGTTTTACACTGTGATATTTTATGTCAAGTACTGGCAGGTATACATATTTGCTTGCAGTGATGTCCTGGGGAACACAGGGTGAATGCAGCTGTGTCCAGTATTGTGGTCAGCAGCCTACATATTCTTTCACAATCATGCCATTCTGGAGGGGAAGCCACAGACATTTGCTGATGGGTCTGTGTAAATGGTTCAGCACCTTGGTACAGTGGTGGCTGAGGATCCCATGCTTGTACATCCATCAACGTGACAGTATGGCCATATTCTGTTTTGGCCATATCTCACAGCTGTACAGATTCACACAGGTTACCCAGAGGCAGGGGTCATAATTCTGGACATTACCCCTTCAAATTGTGGTTTACAAGCAGGTTTGTAGCCACCCATTCTTGTGTTTGCAGCCAGGGATAGTATGTGCATAAGGGTGAGTTTCGGACTTCACACATTCCATGCCACCCATGCTCCTACCCCCCTTGTATTATTCTATCCTCTTCTATACAGTATGCAAACATTATCTGATATGTTCCCTATAGTTATCATATCACCTCATCCCAGCAGTAATTTGGTGTTGGTCCACAGTTCATGCAGTAGGACGCGGTGGACATGTTAATGAGATTTGTCCAGAAGGCCTTGTATTTGGGTTCTGTGGACTGTGTTATGTTGTTATTTGGGAATCCATGACATAACATACATTGGCAGTATGGGTGAGACACAGACCTTTGGCAGAGGACTGTAGGTCATTTGGTAGTGATGCTGACCAGCTGTAGCAGGTCATTGTATTCTGTCACTCCTACAGTCCCAGACTGCAATACACTATTTTCCCCTGGGGTGACAGGGTAGCTGTGCAAGGTGTTCCTGCCAATACTTTATGTCATTTTTGATCCAGTAGTGTGGATGCTGACAGGGTGCTGCTTACAGCTAGGGACACATCTGCATGGGACACCTGTTCTGCATGCTGCATTCTTTAGCTATTGCCATACAGAGGTGGGGATCATATTGTACTCATTCCCAACAGCAGGGATAAGACTGGAAAGGTACCTGTGGGTGGTGGTGGGGTGAGCTGGGTGCATGTGTGCTATGGGCATTACTTGCATCTGACTCACAGATATGCATGGGGCATTCCATTTATGCTGGCTTGTGCAAGGACATCAGCTGTTTCTCAATACTTCATACCCATGACCTTTGTGGCCTGCCAGTGTTTGGCCAGACGACATCGGTATTCCCTACTACAAGCCCAAATAATGTGCTACTAACCTGTATGTACAATTCCAAGGGTGTGTCCATTTGACAGTTACATATTATTCACTGTCTGTCTGGGGTACTTCCCCCTGTGTACTGCTTGTATGTCTGGGCCCACATTCATGCCATGTCCATCTTTCAGATGTTGACACATATTACTTCCAAATATTTACTATGGCTTACTGCTGGAATGTGTTTTGCTGGGAAGCAATGCTTTTGACACTGCAGTTGTGAGAACTTGGCCCTGTCATCAGCAGTACTGGGCAATGGCTACCAGGACAAACCTCACCATGCATACATACTGACCACTCTCACACAATATACGTCACACTCCAACCTAACACACACAGCCCTGCATATTGTACACATGCTACAATATATCCTGTTACCTTGGCCAGCTCAGGTAATCTGTTCTCCACTGTTATTATATCTACACATACATGTTACTACATTTCTACATAGGATTGGGGGGTGTACACCTGACTGTTACTATATTTCTACATAGGATTGGGGGGGCACACCTGACTGTTACTACATTTCTACATAGGATTGGGGGGGGGCACACCTGGCTGTTACTATATTTCTGCATAGGATTGGGGGGCACACTTGACTTTTACTACATTTCTACATAGGATTGCAAGGGCAGACCTGACTGTTACTATATTTCTACATAGGATTGGGGGGCACACCTGACACTTGTACACATTTGCTATGACTGTACTGGTATTTCAGGTACTCCTTTTCATTCTGTATTCTAAGCTATCATGCTGACTACAGGCATATCAGTGTACTGCAGGTCTTAGGTTTGATTGACCTACATTTCAGTTTCTGACTTCTTACCCTTCAGAACTAACATCCCACTGCCTGACCTGTTGTAGTCTGCTGTGTAGGTCTTGGGGGGGGATGTTCTCCATAGCCATCAATCAGAGGCCTTAGCACAGCCTTTGTTTGTGTTTGTCTGCATCTGTCCTGCTGGCTGAGACTGTTGTTGGGCATGTGAGCCTCCCTGACTGGCATGTGTGTGTCCTATGGACACACATGTGGCCCAGCACATTTCCTGCAGTGAGTTTTGTCACCTTGTCTAGTACTGGCTACTATAGTGACACCAGTATTTGTTACAGATCTCATACTGTCACTATAGGTGTCTACTATCTGCTGGCATCCCATTCAGCCACTCAATTCCCTTGCATGCTCACATCGATACCAAAGATACAAGTAGCAACACATACTACTCCATTCAGCAATTGATAGGAAGAGTGACTTACCTTGTGGCTGTGCCAGTATTGAGGATGGTGCTGGAGGGCTGAGTATGTCAGATGCACATATTACACTCTCTATACATGGTTAAGCACAGGTAGTGTCATGTTTGGCATCCCTTTTACTGTATGTGCGAGTCAGAGAGTGGTGTCATTCCCTGGGTTCCTACCATGTCAGTGTATGTGCTATGCGTTGCCTCTTTGCCATGGCCTGGGGATACTGAGCACACCTCCTTCTGCCTACTGAGGCAGGCTAAGGTTATTCCTTCTTCAAGTCACTGTGCCTGTGCAGGCCTTGCCAATGGTGCAAGGCTGTGTGGCCCTGCCCCATGCTGTTCCTGCTGCAGCTGCTTCCGGAGGATCATATTGTGTAACATGGCACATACAATGAAAATTTGGGTACATGTAGCTGGTGAGTACTGCAAGGCTCCACTGGATGTGTCCAGGCACCGGAACCATGACTTGAGCATCCCAAACACATGCTCTATTATGATTCGGGTCTGTGCGTGTGCCTCATTATGGAGTTCTTGTTCAGGAGTGTGTGCATTTCTGATGGGTGTCATCAGCCATGGCTCCAGTGCATAACCAGTATCCCCCACTAGGTGGCCATAAGGGATGGCCCCATTGGCAAATCTCTGGTACAGCTGTGTCAGAAGCTAGATGTGGGAGTTGTGATAGCTTCCAAGGCAGCCAGCACACACACTCATTATAATGCCCTGGGCATCATATACGACCTGGCAGTTGATGGAGGGGAAGCCCTTGCAGTTGATGTAGACCCTACCCTGCTCACTGGGTGGTGCTTTGGTGTATATGTCTGTGCATTCTATAGCACCCACTACCTCAGGGTATTCTGCTATTTGGTGGAAGAGATGCATATTGATGGCCAACACCTCACGGTGTTGCGGAAATATACGTGCTCTCCAGCATGTGCTGACATGGCATCCAGGAAATGGTGGAGTACCCTGGATACTGATGCCTGTGAGATCCCCATGATATCCCCAGTTGGCCTTTGGAAGGCACCTGTGGCTAGTATTCTTAGGCCTACACATACCTTGGTATCCACTGGGATGGGTTCCCCTCTGTTTGTTCTTGTGTGAGGTGTGGCCGGCACAGCTCAACAATTTTCTGTAGAAGGTCCCCGTCCACCCTATAGTGCTTCACTATCTCCAGCTCATGTAGCCCCTGGTAGGTTACCATGGGTCTGTACACTCTTCTCCTTCTCGTCACTGTGGGTTGGTTGTCAGTATTCTCATCCTCACCACCCTCAGCCTCTTCCACATGTTGATTTATGATAGCTGCTGCAGCCCCTATCATTTTGTTGCTTTTATTTGGTAAAATTTCCCCACTTGTGTACACCGGTGGTGTAAAGTTTGTGGGGAAAACCAGAGAGAAAGGTGTTTGCATAGTTTATAGTGGTGTGCTGGGCTGGGCTGCTGCCTGTGTAATTGGCTGATTCTGATACATTTTACCTGCCAGCTATGCCAGCTCTCCTTGATTACCTTCCTACTGCTGTTTTCCCTTCCCTTTGCTTTCCTGTTTAAGCCCAGGGGTGTGCTGTGCAAACACAGTACTCAGATGTTCACAGAGCTGCTATTTCCTGATTTAATTTTTTGTTTTTCTTTTAAAACATGCTGCGCGGCACACACACCCATTTAGGAAATGTAAAGAGTGCTAGGCAGCTTCAGACACACCCCCTTGCTTAGCTCTGTTAAGCTAAGGGCAAACCCAAGCCAAAGGGCTCCAATAAGCTTACAGTATGCCTGACACACCCCTCTATGATGTCAGCTATCGCTTAGGCTTACACCATGGTCTTCCTGCAACGACACAGTTGGGTGCAGGTTAGCCATGAGGGGGGATCTAGGATTCAGTATCATTCCCCTCATTTGCATCGGATTGCCTGCTAATGCCTAGTTACAAGTCTCACACTGAGCCTGCCCTCTTAGCAACCACTATTCACTGGCCATACTGTCTTCTGCCTGCCATTGTGTATAATGGCAAATTATGATTTTGAATAGAATGCTTCTTTCAAGTTTTTTTTTTATTTTCGGTTTGATCACATTTGTGCGCCGCTGCCCTATGCTTAAACAGCCAAAATCGGGTAAAAAAAAATGAAATTTATTTATTTTTTTTACAACTGTTTATCATGCCAATGGCCATATATTTAGCCATTGGCATGGTTTCCACATAATATGCACCCTTTATTTGCAGCTGTCATGGCTCCATTTTGTAGTTTGCAGAAATGTACCAGGTTACTAACCAAGTACATTTCTGCAGACTACACTAGTCCTGCATGGCCGGCTGCCAGCTTCCTGGATCGCAAATTACCCTCATTTGCATGGTTTTCACCTGCAAATGGGGTAATTTGAATACAGGAGCTGTGTCCGTGCAGGAATAGTGCAGGAGCGCTCGTGCAAGTCCCGGAACCTTATTCCTGGATCTCACGGCAGCCATATTGCCTCCAGCAGCACTTGCACTATTCCTGCATGCCGTGCAGAGCTTGCTGAATCCTGGGGAGTATCTTTTTTCAACATGCAGTTCTTTCAGTTTTCTGTGAGAAAATAGTATGTTAGTATACATCTTTAAGGACACTTTCTCAAACTTCCTCCTCACTTCTTTAAAATGAAGAGACCCTTCGTAAAAGTTAGTTTCATTACACAGGCAAAGCACATATGTGTTACTTGACTCCAGTCTTGGCATAGGATAATTCACTTATGTGAAGAATATAATGAAACTAATTACAAAATGTTTCTTTTCCATTTTTGTCTGTTGTATCTGATTACATTTTCGGTCAACATTCTTCCAGGTATAGCCTTAGGATCATTCTGCTGTATCAAATGTCTAATAAAACAAATTTCTCAATATCTGTTGTCTTTTTTTCTATTTTTGTAAATCTAACTGCATTTTGGTCAACATTCTTTTAGGTATTGCCTTAGAATTTTTTTGGTCTGTGTGTGTGTGTGTGTGTGTGTGTGTGTGTGTGTGTGTGTGTGTGTGTGTGTGTGTGTGTGTGTGTGTGTGTGTGTGTGTGTGTGTGTGTGTCTGTGTGTGTGTATACACGAGCATACATACACCATACACCACACAACACACACACCATTCTACCCACAGCACACAAACTATACAACCCTACACTACATGCACACCCACCTACTTATATATACCAACTCAAAGATCGCACAAACAGAAAAAAAAAACAAATTCACACCCAGACATTTTACAGTCTCTCACACACACACACACACACACACACACACACACACACACACACACACACACACACACACACACACACACACACACACACACACACACACACACACACACACACACACACACACATATACATCACACATGCACAAACACTTTAATTTCTGGACATCATCCCAGCCAAACACTTCACGTAATGTAGCGTAAATGCATAAGTGCAGATTTGAGATATTCAGATTTGCGCTTATGATCTTTCGCTATTTTGAAGTTTCACCTTTATGGTCTCGGGATACTGAAATTTGAGATTTCAGTATTTTGAGATTATAAAGGGGAACCATATATATATACATATATATATATATATATATATATATATATATATATATATACCACTAATAAACAAATACACCCAACTTCAAAACACTGAAAATGCCAAAGTCGCAACACCAGTACACGTGTGCTGATAAACAGCCTCGCTGTATGCAACTTTTTTATATTTAAAATATTCAAATATCCACTGCTAATTATATATATATTAACTTTGAGTTTGCATACACAAAGGGAAAGGGCAAATTTCCCTACACCTGGATTCAGTCTCGCACACATTTCCATCAGCTCCCTAGTCAGTATATAGTCAACTTAACGCACTTACTACTGGGTTACTAGCACCTATATATATATATATATATATATATATATAGATATATAGATAGATATATATATATATATATATATATATATATATATATATATATATATATATATATATATATTAGCTGTACCCAGCCACGCGTTGCTGTGGCTCAGTCTGGTTAAATGGAAAAGAAAGAAAATAGAAAGCGCATGTTTCTAAAATGTTTAATTTCACAATGCTTGTGGGTATACAATATTTTTTGTTGTCCCGTTGTCTGTGCAGATATAGAGATTGTCTGGTTTGTCGACTCGAGAACACGCAACATTTAATTGTCCATGTGAGAAGCAATCCGTGTGTAGATCTAAACCGCACAATTCTAAAGATTGGCCCTGAGCTTTGTTGATGGTGATTGCAAATGCCAATCAAATTTGGAATTGCAATCTCTTAAATTGAAATGGCATATCCTTTGGAATCATAGGAATGCAAGGAATGAGGACATCTTCACCTTTGAAAGGTCCTGTCAAGATTGTTGCTTCTATGACGTTGCTCATTAATTTTTTTACGGCAAGCCGCGTGCTGTTGCAAAGCTTTGGCTGGTTGATATTTCGCAACATGATAATTGGCACGCTGATTTTCAATTGCAGTACGTGCGGTGGCATCCCTGGCAGATTGAGTGAATTCAAAAATTCTGTTGGATAATTAACCGCTTCATCTGCTTCCACAACAATGTCGACGGACTTGTATGTGACTGCCTCGCTTTGAATGTTAGACTGAATAATACTGTTAAGTTTGTAGACGTCTTTGTTCTTGTTCTTTCACTTTGAAAGTTGGCATGAATTGAGCTGTTATGATTTCTGCACTGAATGACATCATTTGGAAGCATGAGTTGTATTTCCTGATGTTAGATAGGAAAAGCTTTGATTCGGCGGTATATCCGGCAAGCAAAGTTTTTAATGGCTCTGGCGGTTCTCCAAGTTGAGGCAGTTTAATTTTTCCAGCAGCGCAACACATTCCTTTTGCTTCCTCATTAAATTTCAGAGCCTTGCAATAAGGACACACTTCAGTCATAGTGCCGATGAGAACATGCCGGCTCAAACTATAATCATCAGCTGGGTTGTACCGGAATGCAAGGCGATTGTAATCGCGGGATTGCTTAGCACAGAGTCATGTTTGACGCTGGTCTGCTGTTTCTCGTTGATGTCTTTCAACCACTCTCAGCCTGTCGCATTCATTCTGTTGAGAACGAACAGATCTGAAGCTGCAGAACGCGATCACCGTGCTCGCAATCGTGCATCCTCAAGTCTGGCTGCATATCGCTCTGCTGCTTCCTCTGCACATATTTGAGCCATTCTTTGTCTGTTTCACTCGTTCGCTGATGCCCGTTCTTCCTCAGTTTGATTTGCAATTACTCGTCGCACTGCTTCCACTCCGCGAGTATGATGACCTAAGTTTGATCTTCTGTGAGGCATTATTTGGATGAACTAAAGCAGACCGATTGCACTGAGAAAGAAGAAAGAAAGTTATAACAAAAACATATAAAATTGCATATTTGTATACAAATATATAGAATCCATAGTAGGTATATAAAAACATGTGCGTATTCAAATGCAACGTGTCACATCTATATAATAGTAGGTATATAAAAACACGCGCGTATTCGATGCAACATTGTGTGAAAATTTCAAAGCAATCGGTGAAGAAATTTCGGAGATTTAAGATTTTGAACAAACGAACATTTACATTTTTATTTATATAGATATACACAAACACATACATGAATGCTTACATACTTTATTAAAACATGCATCTATATAGCTATGTGTGTGTATGGGTGGGTTTAGTTTTGGGGTTTTTTTTGTTGTTTTTTCGGGATGCCCAAGCTGTTACTTACCTCGGGTCGAAATGTTGGTGCTCCGGATGTCAGTCTTCTGGTTTGGTGGTGTATTCGTCTCAGTGAAGTGAATGTCAGTGATGTGGTTTTTCGGGTACGTGAAGTAGAGCCGCATATATATATATATATATATATATATATATATATATATATATATATATATATATATATATATATCTAGGTTTACCATCGTATTGTTGACCGGTGTATAATCGAGCAAATATGTATGAAAGGAGTGCAGCAACATCCCAGAACTGTGAATGCAAATGTTGCAAATCGCAAAAATCCCATCCCCTTTTTGACCCATGTTAGCACTTGTTTTTGGGTGTAGAGTGGTCAGAAATGTCGATTTCGGTGCTTTTGCAACATTTTGTCCATTCAGTAATATGGGATTCATTGATAAAGGTCACTTATATGCAGAGTCGAGCAATGTGCACTTGACATTATGATAGTAAACCTACACACACACAGATATATATATATATATATATATATATATATATATATATATATATATATATATATAAATTTATATATATGTGTGGGTCTACTTTGTTTTGTTGAATCTCATTTCACTGAATTTCATTTCACTCCGAACAGATCGCTGAAAACACAAATTACTGAAAACTCATTTCACTGAATCTCATTTCACTGAACTGAACTTAGTATATATGGCACTGTGTAGAGTACTGTAAGGCAGTTCAGTGAAATGAGATTCAGTGAAATGAGTTTTCAGCGAAGTGGTTGGAGTGAAATCAAAGTCAGTGAAATAAGATTCAACAAAACAAAGTAGACCCATATATAATATATATATATATATATATATATATATATATATATATATATATATATATATATATGTATATATACACACACACACACACACACACACACACACACACACACATATATATATATATATATATATATATATATATATATATATATATATATATATATGGCAATACCTGATTTAAATTCATCTTTCATTTTATAAATTCAAGTTTATATGTAGTTCAAAGTGATTATGTATAAATGCAGGTTTATTTTTTTGGGGGAATACTTCATTATGTGCCTCACAGCTCTCCGGCCCATATCTCCAAAAGATATGACCCAAACATTGATTTTAAAGTTAAAAAAATTTCTGTGAAAGGCATCCACTTCAGCATGAACTTGTATTGATGACTTTCAAGTTGAGATCTGATGGACGCGCACTCCTCTTTGGCTTTAAAATGAGGAAAGACTGTCTGCAAAGAGAAACAATATAGATCAAAGAATCAGAAATCATGAGAGAAAAAGCACAGGCCGGGCAAGAAGACTGAGACAAATTTGGGAAATGTGCTCATCTTTGAGGTAACAGAGGATATAGGGTTTGCAGAAGACTGGAGAAGATGTAGGGAAAATATGGAATCCACATAATGTAATCAACTGGCTTCTAAGACAAGAGAAAGTTGAGTGGAACCTGAAAAAAAGCAGCAGGAAACTGGTCAATAGAAATGGGGGTTAGAAAAGCAAGGGGTAGAAAAGACAGATTATAAGAAGGCAACTACAAAGCTTGTAAGAGGAGTACCAGTTAGTGGTGTGGCATTGAGTAAAGAGAAGGGAGAAAGTGTAAGAAGACGTCATGAAAGAGATTACAAAGAGACAGATATGCAAATAGCAGTGACACATTATGAATGAGAATCAGAGTCAAAGATGGCCATGCAGAAGTAATCAGCAAGAGCAGGAAGGAAGAGGGCAGGAAGGGTCATTCAAGTGGTCATGTCAGACAACATAAAAGAGAAAAACGTGTAAAGGTCTTTAAGTGGAAGTACAGACAAAAGCAGTGAAGCAACTAGCACAGATAAAAAGGTTTAACACCATAGAACTTGTAAAGGAAAGGTTGCACATAGGAAGGGTAGGAATATTGAGCATGAAGCAGAGGATGTAAGAGCTTTTGTGGAAGGAGAAGAGATTGTTTTGGTAATCACAGATTCATTTTTCAAGGGAATTAGGATTTTTTGCAAGGGAGAAAGAAGAGACAAGATAATAATGAAACCATCTTCAGGCTCATTCTTATTAAGAGAAAGAAAGATGTACAGAATTGCTCAAACGAGGAAGTTTATATAAGTAGTAATGGTCTACCAGATAATACAGCTGAGGTGGTAACAGGTACAGGTGGCAGAGAGATGGCAATATATGGGTCCTGAAATGAAATTCTCAGACATGTTATTTTTGCCAGGAGGCAGAACACTGATTAAGGATAATTGTGTCTGGCTGACAAAGGAGAATGGCTTGAAAATGTTATGAAACTGATGGAGAACTGGCAAAAAAATATGCAATTGACATGCTTCATCATAACCTAGAAGGGACATTGGTGCTTAAGGTTATGTTAGAAAGGTACACATCAAGCACTATACTATAACACTAAGGTGGAAAAGGAAGGCAGTTCCAGAAACAGCAGAAGATGAAAAGTAATTAGCCAGTAAACAGAAGAAAAAAAGATAGTAAACAGAAGAGAGGAAAATGATGGTGAATCAGAGGAATGGTGGGATAGTATGAATCTGTAATGCAAATGGCCCATGGTGGGAGATTGAAAGCTGGAGGGAGGGGTGGATAATGGGAAGGTGCAGTTTTATTTATCACACTAATTTGTGCCAGTAAAAAGAGGGCCAAAGGACAGAGGTGTCTCTGTATACATTGTTCAAGAAAGCAGAAAAGAAAATGATTGAAAAAGAGAAGCAATCTGAATAAAAAAAAAGCAACAAACATGCAATCAGAGGCAAGGAACAACCTGACCCTATGAAGATTGTGAGGGAGTATGCATGGTCAATCTCTACTTAAGTGACTTGGTAGTTAAGGTAATTGAACTGCTGATACTGGCAGATCATTTTTAATTGAGTAGCTCTTAAAGAAATCATGGCAGGAGGAAAGGGGACTGATGGACAGAATACAAGGGGTAGAGGGTGGAAGGAACAGAAAAATAATGATGTGAGATCCAAATGTTCCAGAAGATGAATAGAAGATTCTACTCTCTATATAAGAGAAAGAGCTAAAACCTGCTGAGTTCCTGGACCAAGAAGGATTATACCATCAGTTAGGCCATAATTCTGTAAGTGATCCTTATTAAGATGGAATGATTCTTAGCTTTCAAAGTAAGGATGCCATTAGCCAAAAGTGACTATGACATTATGTGGTTTAGACTGGGAGCGGGATAAGTACCTAAGGATAAAAGCAAAGATTTGGAGTTTCAGAAGAGTAGGTGGTAATGAGCTGGGAATAGCTATGCAATGGGGGACAAACTGAGAAAATAAACTCCAAAAACCTCAGCTTTGGCCGGCTAAGAACTTGCTGTATTCAACTGGACGTATAAGAGAATTTAAGTACCTTTATCTGCACTTTTTTTCAGAAAATACAGTATTTAAATTGATTTTAACTGTGTTGCAGGAATATTAACTGAACTGGAAGTTAGTCAGTGTTTGCTGAATTTTGTTATTTGCTAGTAATTATAGGTGTGGGGTAGCCACATTCTTTGATTTCCTGTCCTTGCCTATTTAAGTGGTACAGTGTGAAATATTTTCTGCTTAAAAACTCAGCTTTGGCTGGCTAAGAACTAGCTGTATTCAACTGGACGTATAAGAGAATTTAAGTACCTTTATCTGCACTTTTTATTTTCAAAAAATACAGTATTTAAATTGATTTTAACTGTGTTGCGGGAATATTAACTGAACTGGAAGTTAGTCAGTGTTTGCTGAATTTTGTTATTTGCTAGTAATTACAGGTGTGGGGGTAGCCACATTCTTTGATTTCCTGTCCTTGCCAATTTAAGTGGTACAGTGTGAAATATTTTCTGCTTAAAAACCTCAGCTTTGGCCGGCTAAGAACTAGCTGTATTCAACTGGATGTATAAGAGAATTTAAGTTCCTTTATCTGCACTTTTTTTTCAAAAAATACAGTATTTAAATTGATTTTAACTGTGTTGCAGGAATATTAACTGAACTGGAAGTTAGTCAGTGTTTGCTGAATTTTGTTATTTGCTAGCAATTACAGGTGTGGGGTAGCCACATTCTTTGATTTCCTGTCCTTGCCTATTTAAGTGGTACAGTGTGAAATATTTTCTGCTTAAAAACCTCAGCTTTGGCCGGCTAAGAACTTGCTGTATTCAACTGGACGTATAAGAGAATTTAAGTAACTTTATCTGCACTTTTTTTCAAAAAATACAGTATTTAAATTGATTTTAACTGTGTTGCAGGAATATTGACTGAACTGGAAGTTAGTCAGTGTTTGCTGAATTTTGTTATGTGCTAGTAATTACAGGTGTGGGGGTAGCCACATTCTTTGATTTCCTGTCCTTGCCTATTTAAGTGGTACAGTGTGAAATATTTTCTGCTTAAAAACCTCAGCTTTGGCCAGCTAAGAACTTGCTGTATTCAACTGGACGTATAAGAGACCTTTATCTGCACTTTTTTTTTTCAAAAAAATACAGTATTTAAATTGATTATAACTGTGTTGCAGGACTATTAACTGAACTGGAAGTTAGTCAGTGTTTGCTGAATTTTGTTATTTGCTAGTAATTACAGGTGTGGGGGTAGCCACATTCTTTGATTTCCTGTCCTTGCCTATTTAAGTGGTACAGTGTGAAATATTTTCTGCTTAAAAACCTCAGCTTTGGCCGGATAAAAACTTGCTGTATTCAACTGGACGTATAAGAGAATTTAAGTACCTTTATCTGCACTTTTTCCCCAAAAATACAGTATTTAAATTGATTTTAACTGTGTTGCAGGAATATTAACTGAACTGGAAGTTAGTCAGTGTTTGCTGAATTTTGTTATTTGCTAGTAATTACAGGTGTGGGGGTAGCCACATTCTTTGATTTCCTGCCCTTGCCTATTTAAGTGGTACAGTGTGAAATATTTTCTGCTTAAAAACCTCAGCTTTGGCCGGCTTAGAACTTGCTGTATTCAACTGGACGTATAAGAGAATTTAAGTACCTTTATCTGCACTTTTTTTCAAAAAATACAGTATTTAAATTGATTTTAACTGTGTTGCAGGAATATTAACTGAACTGGAAGTTAGTCAGTGTTTGCTGAATTTTGTTATTTGCTAGTAATTACAGGTGTGGGGTAGCCACATTCTTTGATTTCCTGTCCTTGCCTATTTAAGTGGTACAGTGTGAAATATTTTCTGCTTCAAAACCTCAGCTTTGGCCGGCTAAGAACTTGCTGTATTCAACTGGACGTATAAGAGAATTTAAGTACCTTTATCTGCACATTTTTCAAAAAATACAGTATTTAAATTGATTTTAACTGTGTTGCAGAAATATTAACTGAACTGGAAGTTAGTCTGTGTTTGCTGAATTTTGTTATTTGCTAGTAATTACAGGTGTGGGGTAGCCACATTCTTTGATTTCCTGTCCTTGCCTATTTAAGTGGTACAGTGTGAAATATTTTCTGCTTAAAAACCTCAGCTTTGGCTGGCTAAGAACTTGCTGTATTCAACTGGACGTATAAGAGAATTTAAGTACCTTTATCTGCACTTTTTTTCAAAAAATACAGTATTTAAATTGATTTTAACTGTGTTGCAGGAATATTAACTGAACTGGAAGTTTTGACTCTGCTCTTCAGTTAGTCCCACCCACCCTCCCTGTTTTTGTTTTGGTGTTAATCTTAGTGGCCTTGAAACTGCCCACCCCTCTTGTAAATTTGTGTTTGGATACTCTTTCTGGGCCCATCTCATTTGCTCACTCAACTGAGTGCAGTGAGATCATATTCTGATTTCAGGCACTACTACTGTGTGCAAAGAGAGCATCTGGGAAACAGAAAAAAAAAATTAAGCTTGTTTCCTGCCTTTCCTGTTAAGTGGTATAGACTATTTGTAGGCTTCTGAGCCCCCAAGCCCTTCTGTGTTGGAGGGAGGCCTTCTAGCTTAGTTTTTTTTTTTCTTATAACTAGCCAGTTTTCTAGTTTCAGCATTCAAATCTGTTTCTTTGATCTCTGCACTTGTTCAGAAAAAAAAAATAAAAATTTCATCTGCTTTTACTGTACTTATGTTTCTACCTACTTTATTTTACTTTTGCATCATCTTAAAAGTACTCAATTGTATTTATTACTGCTTGGTGTAACTCATTCTAAGCCTTTTGGTTTAAACACTTGGGTTTTGGACCAGTTGTTTTGCACTGAGAGGGTTTGTGGTCTGCACTGTAGTGGCAGAACAGGTAGCTTACATCCTTCTAGGTTGAGAACTGCTGATTGAGGGCTCAGTGTCTGTTATTCTAAAAGTGTATCAATTCTGGTTTAATCACTTGGGATTTCAGGCCAGTTATTTTACATTAAGAGGGTTCGTGGTCTGCACTCTTGTGGGAGGAGAGGCAGGACTCTGCCCTTCTGAGCTGGGAATTTCTGGTTAAAGGCTTATAGTGCATGCATATCTGAACTGCTTCTTACTGAAGTTGGTGCGCCTTGTTTGCTGTGGCATAGACTGGATTTGGGCCTGCTGGATCTAGCTTTGTTTTTGTAACTTGAGCACTAATCCAGGCATTCTCTAAAGTATTCAATTGTATTTATTACTGCTTGGTAGTAACTTGATTAAAGTGTAGCTATCATTCTAAGTCTTTTGGATTAAGCACTTGGGCTTCAGACCAGTTGTTTTACATTAGGAAAGTTTGTGGCATGCACTGTGGTGGCAGGACAGGTAGCTTTCATCCTTCTAAGTTGGGAACTGCTGATTGAGAGCCCAGTGTCTGTTATTCTTAAAGTGTATTAGTTCTGGTTTAAGCACTTGGGCTTCAGGCCAGTTATTTTACATTAAGAAGGTTTGTGGTCTGCACTCTTGTGGGAGAAGAGGCTGGACTCTGCCCTTCTGAGCTGGGAATTTCTGGTTAAAGGTTTATAGTACCTGAATATTTGAACTGTATCTTACTGAAATTGGTATACCTTGTTTGCTGTAGCATAGATTAGATACAGGCCTGCTGAATCTAGCTTTGTTTGTTTGTTTGTTTGCTTGTTATTTCCCTGGAACACTAATTCCACCTAATACGCGGCTTCTCAGCACTTCTGTGGATCACTAGTGATATCTGCATTGCTTACTGTACTTATTTCCTTATTTCACTTGAAAGAAAGTTACTGTTTGTAGTTTTAGCATTTAAGTTACCTGTAACACATTGCACTTAAGTTACCTGGCACTTGCTCACTAAAGCAATTATATAAGTCAGCACTAAAAATTAAAAGCACTACACCCTCACTCCCCACTGGCTCTTGTTTTCAATTATTAAGGAATTCCCAATATTATTCTAGCATGTCCAAAGGTCAGTTGTCAATCTCCTCTCCGGTCCAGCTGGTGAATCTGGGAATCTTGAGGCAATGTTACAACTGCCTCATGTACACAGACAACCCTCTCCTCCTCCCAACAAATTCCAACACATGTGAGAGATGCAACCATATAGCCAAACTGGAGGCTAAGCTCTCTCAACTCAGTACTGGCTTCACCAGTCAGGAGGAGAAGGAAACCACACTCACTACAATTCCAATCTCACATAGACCTACCACGACAGCAAACCAAACACATAATCACACAAAAACATACTCGGAAGCTCTAAATAAAGATCCACCTAAGCAGCAGAGACCTCCAAAGCAGACACCCAAGCAACCGCTACCCCAAAACAAAACATGTGCAACACATATCTCACAAAGCCAGTGTGCCGAACAGTCACAGCCCTTAAGAGTAAACAACACACCTGATACACTTGTAATAGGTGACTCTATCATCAGGCACACTGACGTCCCGCTCACCAGGCTGAACAAGGAGAGGGTCACGGGGAGCAGCCTGTCGGGTGCTAGGATCCGCCACATAACACAAGCACTCAGGTCACTCCAAGGCAAGTACAAATATGGCTCAGTCATTGTCCATGCTGGTGTGAATGACCTGAGACGTACCTCCCTGGACTACATGAAAAGAGACATAAAGGAGCTCTCTGAGCATGTAGCCCAGGCCGGTATGACCCTGACCTTGAGTAGCATCTTACCCTCACCAAGAATGATGCCACAATATGAAGACAAGATGATCAATTTCAACAATTGGCTTAAGTACTGGTGTCATTCAAAGGGGATCCAATGCCTGTCAGCTTGGGATGATATGCTCGACAAGCCACGATGCTTCACTAGGGACGGCTTGCACCTGTCACCCCTGGGCTTTTGGATATTGGCAAAGGCTCTTGCTACCCCCATAGTGCCTTTTTTAGGCAAGGATCAAAAGACAAACCCACCTCCATAGGTATCACAAGGGATAAGAAACTAAGAGTAATGCTACTCAACGCCAGAAGTCTAAACCTCAAGATGCACACACTCAAAACTCTCCTTAGCATGGAGAACATTGATATCTGTGCAGTAACAGAAACCTGGTTCAGGGCTCCCGAGAGCACCCCAGCACTACCAGGTTATACCTCATACCATGTTTTTCGGCCCCAAAACTTGGACCAAACCACAAAAGGAGGGTGAGTATCGATATTCATCAAAGATACCCACACCTCCAGGTTGGTGGCAAAGCACGAAGCATCAGAGACTATCCATGTGCAACTAACAGTGGGTAAAACTGCCTTCCAGTTTATAGCCTGCTACAGACCACTCTCCCAAACCCAGGAACCCCACTCGGCCTTCCTGAAAACACTGGAAAATATGAAGGTCTCTCCAAACACCATTATATTGGGCGACTTCAACTACCCAAACATAGACTGGGAGCATTACTCTAGCTCCAACACCCTAGCCCAAAGGTTCCTAGAATTTATAAACTCAAATGCTATGGAACAACTTGTTACCACTCCCACAAGAGGGGAAAACATACTGGACCTGATCATCACCAACATGGGGACTCTATGCTCCAGACCAGAAGTGTATCCCTCACTGGTAAGTTCAGACCATAAACTAATCTCACTGGATATTCACATCCCGACCCCACCCCCTGCCCAGAAAACCACAGTGAAAAACTTCTCTAAAGCAAATTTCACACTCCTCAAAACCGAGGTGGAATCCTTCAAAGCCCCCGGGCCTGTGGAAAATACGGCCCAGACTGCAAAATCCTTTATAAACACATTCTATGAACACCTTCAGGAATGCATGGATAATGCGATCCCAAATAAAACCAAGACCCAATCCTCCAAAGGCAGACGTCCTGTCTGGTGGACCCCAGCCATAAACAAACTATACAATAGAAGGAGGAAGCTACTAAATGATAGAGCAAAATCCCAAAAAGGGAAGGCATCACTGATCAGTATTAGCAAAAAACTACGGGCCCTCATAAAATTGTCTAAGGCCAGCTTCGAGAGAAAAATCGCACAGGACACTAAGGATAATCACAAGGCTTTCTTTAGTTATGTTAGGAACCTGGGTGGTAATTCCCAGATATGCTCAGAATTAGTCCAAAATGACAAAAAATACACTGAACCCACAGACATTGCCAACATCCTAGCTGACAGGTTCAGTGCAAACTTATCGCCCCCCTCCCCACCAAAAGGGCAAATATCTATCCCAGCAGAGTGCTGCCCCCCTGACATCTCAGATGCTCAGGTAAGAGCCGCCCTCTCCAAAGCAAAAAACACAGCATCAATGGGACCATACGGTGTCTCGGGCTGCATCCTACATGAATTCCAAGAAGATCTAAACCCAAACATAAAACTACTGTTCAATCTCAGCCTTACTACAGGATATGTGCCCAAAGAGTGGCGTACAGCAACAGTGGTCCCTCTCCATAAAGGTGGTGCCTCAACGGATCCTGGAAACTATCACCCCATAAGCCTGACTAGCTTGGTCTGCAAAGCTATGGAAAGGATCATCATGGACCTCATAAATAAAGATATTGGGGACCTACAGACACTGGATCCTACCCAGTTCGGCTTTGTTAATGGCAGATCCTGCCTCTTAAACCTGGTTGATTTCTTTGAAACAGTCACCAAGGCCATTGACGAGGGGAAGGTGGTCCACACAGCCTACATGGACCTCGCAAAAGCCTTTGATACAATACTCCACTCGGGCATTATAGATAAGCTCACCAGCTTAAATATAAACCCCTATGTCACTAGATGGATTGCAAACTGGCTCAAGGACAGAACCCACATGGTTAGAATTGCTGGAGCCATGTCAGACTCCAAACCAGTTACAAGTGGTTTCCCACAAGGCTCAGTCCAGGGACCTCTCTTGTTCGGTATATATTTCTCGGAGGTGCAGGCCAACACGGAAGGACTGTGGCTGACCAAGTTCGCAGATGACTGCAAACTGGGTGCCATAATCGACTCTCCAGCCAACACAAGCATCCTCCAAAAGGGCCTCATAGAAACAGACAACTGGTGCCAGAGCCATGGCCTCAAGCTAAATGCCAAAAAGTGTATAGTCATCCCTTTGGCAAAACAAAGTGCCCACAAATTACCACATAGGTGGTAATCCATTAAGTACAGAAGAAGTAATTAGGGACCTGGGGACCCAAGTTGATAACAATCTCTCATTTGACAACCACATGGCCAAAGTGGTTAGAAAAACATTTTATATAGCCCACCTAATCATGAAGGGATTCACATCTAGATCAGGGGAGGTCATCGTGCCTCTTTACTCATCCCTCATCAGGCCCATATTTGAGTACAATGCCCCTTTTGGGATGTACCTTACCAGACACCTGCAGCAACTGGAAAGACCCCAAAAGTACCTCACCAAGAGGATCAAAGGGCTCAAACAGATGCCATATGCTGCCCGGTTAAAGAAACTCCAGCTCTACTCAGTGGCATACCGCCTGTTCAGAGGTGATCTGTGCCTGACGTATAAAGCCATGTCCAACCCGGAATTAATGGACATGCTGCACCTCAGAAAATCCAAATCCCATCGAGCTACACGCTCGAGAGACTTTAACCTCAGCACTGAAATAAATAGGACATGCTGGAGGGACAGATTCATAACCCAGAAGCTCCCTTCACTCTGGAATAAAATCCCAGTCCAGGTTAGGCAGAGTCCCTCATTGACTCTCTTCAAGAGGAATCTTGATGAGTGGATGGGAGATCGTAGGTTTACCCCAGGTATCACTTCTGTGTCACTGTTAGACAGAGGCAGAGTATACTAACCTCGAAAAAGGGCATAGCAAAATAAATTTAAAATGGGTGGTGAAAGCCAAACACATTCTGGTTAGGCTTATAAATGCCCTAGGGCAGATAGCCTAGTATGAACCTATGAACCTATGAACCTATGAATGAGTCAGGGATATTTTACTGAATGTTTGGGACAAGGATTTGAAGTTGTGAAAGACAAAAATGGGAGAAGATCAATGTGCCCACACAGGAAGGTAAGATTACTCAAGTCAAAAGACAAGGCAGACAGCAGCTGAAAGGGAAGGACAATGCTGGTGGGGGATGCTCAGCATAGGACAGCATGCAGAATGACAACAATGGAGGTAAGTGCAGCAAAAGCACATGCTAAGGTCCAAAATGGGTAATAGACCCTTCCTTTGCCATATAGCAGAATGGAAGGAAGGAGAGATAGACCTGGCCAGGACTACCAAATATGAGACTGAGATCACATAAAACTTGGGGGGAAAACAGCTGAATAAATACTGTAGTCCTTGCAAAAGAAAGTACAGGGTAACATGCTGACAGCGATGCAGGACAGAGCCTTGACAGATGGGGCCAAAAACTGGAATAAACATAGATGAGGCCAAAAAGGGTCTGGGTTACCTAAAGGAGGATAAAGTAGAATGACAAAAATGGCGGCCACCTGTGGTTCTAAAGGATTTGGCTATTGGCTGCCAGATGTCACTATAGGGTATTCAGTTCATCACTGGCCACTGTGGAAATGACTGAAGACTGGAAGACAGTAAGTGCAGCATTCCACCCAAATCTTTATAGTCCCTTATGAAAGCTGCAGGCACTGTTGAATAGGAATAATCTAAACATGAATCACCTTTAGAGGAGCATTAACTGCATGCAGCTTGCTCCCCTTCATAAGGCCAGTAAGTGCAGCTCAGTGCTACATTTACACCAGCTGTCTCTGGGGTAGTGGCTGGTGTAGAAACCTTGCTTACAGCTGTTTTACCTTTGATTCAGCTGACTGTTTCAGTCTTGTGGTATGGGCTGAATACTAATCATTTACAGTCAACTGTCAAATAAACTTAACCAAAATATAAAAAAACAACTCTTCCAATATAAACTTACTTCTTCATCACTCAGTCCTACGGAAACAATCTAAATACTGCATTTCAGTATCTAGTTAATTAAAAAAGTATTTATCTATTGCTCAAAAAACATGCGGGTTAAAGAAAAATAATCTTACCATTATATATAGATTATAGACAACTTTAAGTATCTCTAGTAGGCAAACTTTGAAAATAAATCTATAATTACTGTGCATTCACACTGACATTAAATGGGATAAAAAATTAAATACGGGCCAGCTTAAACTTATTAACAATCATTTCAGCAGACCCATAAATGAGATTTGCAAAAGGTGTCCTTTATGTGTTTTGAAATGTAATGTAATTCATAACAGAAGATTGCGTTTCTGTTCTGACACCTATGTACCTGTATGCCCAACTCTTGATGATGCATTTTATGTTGGAAACTGCCTTTAAGATAGAGGTTGGCCCTACTCATTTATTTCAGAAACAGGTGGCTCTAGACTATAGACCGCTGATGTTCTCCAGTAAGGTATTAATGTATGAAGAGATCCTGTTATCAAGTCCATGGCTTCATGCAACATATAAAGCAAGTAGTTATGTGTATAAATGTTGTTGGTGGGAGGAACTGCATATTAACACAGTGCAAAAAAGGGCAAATGGTATACTGGGATGTGCAAGAACAAAGGCAAATCAAAATGCAATTGTGCATAACACTGTTGGGGGCCTCAAGCACTTATTCCTTTAACACCTGATGAGATATACCTTTTCTCCATTCAGGAGGGTGACTATGAAGAAGATGATGCTGGCAGTGGTATAATCAGAGGTGTTGAGGTAACTGGTTATTAACAATGTCTGCAGCATCAGCAGATCACTTCTCAGGAAGACTGGCTTGACCACTATAACATTTTTAACTCTGTTAAACACACTCTTAAAACTGTGGGCATGACAGTGGACTTTTGGAGCGGTACTACAATATTATCCCCCCTTTATATTTAATACAGCTGTGTCAGTTGTGGAATCCTTCAAGTTTCTGGGATCTGTAATCTCCAGGGACTTGAAGTGGGAGACCAATGTAAGGTCCATCAGAAAGAGACACAACAGCGAATGTACTTTCTGCAACAGCTGAGGAAGTTCATCCCCCACAGGAACTGTTGATTCAGTTTTATACAGCAGTCACTGAATAAGTTCTCAGTTCATCCATAACAGTGTGGTTTGGATCATTGTCTAATCATGACAAAAATAGGTTCCATCAAATAGCCAGGTCTGCTGAAAATATCATTGGTGTTAGTTTGCCCTCCTTACAGGACCTGTACTATTCCAAAGTCATGAAAAGGGCAGGGAAAATCATCACCAACCCTTCACATCCAGGCCACCATCTTTTTGAACTATTACCATCAGTCAGGCATTATAGATTAATATGCACCAAAACAAACAGATATAAGAGCAGTTTTTTTCCCTCAGGCCATCAAGTTCATAAATGGTTAACTCAGCTTATTAGGTTGGGGTATTCATTTTCCCAGCCTTCGAGGATTCTGCAGTATTGTTTGCATATTGTTAATACTTGTTTGTTTCAGAGTTCATTTCAGTATTTCTTGCATTGAGTTGCACTTTGCACCTTGTATGTATGTATATATATATATATATATATATATATATATATATATATATATATATATATATATTTACTTTTTTGTCTTGTTCTTAATAGTCATATGTATGTCATTTATGTAATTCATACTTGGAGAGTTACCGAAACCAAAGTAAAATTCCTTGTATGTGTGCATACCTGGCCAATAAATGTGATTTTGATATTTACATGGAGAAATGATTGCTCATATGGAATGATTATATGCAACATATGACAATTACTATAAAAAGTTGAACCCTCCACTTCTGCACGTAATGACAATGAACAGAGGGTTCATGTTAAGTATCCTCAATACCACATTACACAACATACAGTAGTGTACTCCAGTATTTGAGAAGTAACGTATTCAATTAATTCTTTACAGGGTCATCAGAAGAAACAAACAGACTATATCATGAAATTTAGAGGATATCATAAGTAGAATAACTGCTGTTGCAGATAATAATACAGTTATATCTATAAGACAGCATGAGAAAAAGTGGCACACAGTCTTCATGTTTAATGGCAGGATGTCACACTCCACAATATGTTAGTAACTCTGCATGAAGTGACACTGGATCACAAAATCAATTACATGGTGACATTACAGCAAAGGTTGTACAGGGAAGAAACTTTCACACTTCTACACTAGTATCTCCAAACCAACAGCAGCAACTTCTGGATGATGGCAGAAATTCAGCGGTAACAGTGTTCACATTGACTCCTGACAATTTGCTACAGGACGATTCTACCCCGGTTCAATTGTATACACTTTCATATGTATATTTTCATTTACTGTTTATGAGAATATTTATTGGACAGTTTGACTCCAGATGATTTGACCCTGCACTATTTGACCTCAAATAATTTTATTTACTGATTGTGAATGTACTTCACAAAGCAGTCCAGATATTGCTCATAATTTATTTTTTCTTGATTTCTTTTTGAGGTAATTTTTGACATCTTTCACTGACTCTGTCTATGTTTGAGCCTTCTGTTATGAACTTTTTTATTTCTTATTTTCTTGCCTTTAACTTTATTTTCATTATTGTTGTTTTAATATGAGCCAGTAGGTAATAATAGCTAAATTTCTTATTTTGTTGTGATGAATCCTTACTGCATTGGCTATGCTTTTTGCGCTACTTGTCCTTATACTGTTTTTGGATTTCTAAACTTACACTTTTTTCTCGGAAGATAATCATTCACCTGTTTATGTGGTATGTTTATTTGATCCCTCATTTTTTTGTGCTATGATTCTTTTTTATGCTTCCAAATGCTTTCTCAATTGTTTTCTTAAGCTTTTGTGAGCATCCACACATTGGTTATTAAAATGCTAATGGTGTGACATTAAAAGTAATAGTTTATGTGATATGATTACTTTAACACTTAGTTTGTTTCTGCTTTGTTTCTTTATAATCCTTTTAAAATACTTTCATGAGTTTTTTTTAGGTTGTGCAAGCATCCGTACATCGAAAATTAAAATGTTAATCATTTCTATTTTTTGATAGTAAGCCACTAGATTTTATAAGGAGGTTTTAGCTATTCCTATGTTTCGTAAGATTATTATGCCGTGCAGGACTAGTGTAATCTGCAGAAATGTACTCAGTTAGTAACCGAGTACATTTCTGCAAAATCCAAAACGGAGCAGTGACAGCTCCAAATAAAGACTGCACATCAGTCAGGAAGCATACTAATGGCCAAGTATAAGGCCATTGGCATTGCAAACAGCTTAAAAAAAAAAAATCAACTTTTATTTATTCTTTTTAGCTGATCTCGACTGTTTAAGCGTAGGGCAGCGGCGCACAAATGGGATCGGGGAAAATAAGAAAATAAACCTAAAATAAGCATTCTAACTAAAATCACTATTCTGCCATGAAAGTCAATGGCAGGCAGAAGACAACATGGCCAGTGAGTAGTGGTTGCTAAGGAGGGAGGCTTAGTGTGAGACATGTAACTATGCATTAGCAGGCAATCCAATGCAAATGAGGGAATGATAGTGAATCCCAGTTTTCCCCAGCATGCTAGTCAGGTCCCAACAGTGTAAGAGTAGGAATAGCTTGGTGCAAGCCTAGGAGTCAGCCGACATCATGAGGTGGGTGTCAGGCATACTGCAAGCGGATTGGAGCCCTGTGGCTCAGGTTTGCTCCTAGCTAAACACAGCTAAGCAAGGGGGTGTATCTTAGGCTGCCTAGCAATCTTTACATTGATAAGGGGGTGTGCGCGCCATGCACTGGGTTTTAAAGGTATATAAAAAAGTTAAACCAGGAAATTGCAGCTCTGTGCACATTTGAGCACTCTGTGTGGCACACCCCTGGGCTTAAACAGGAAGGCAATGAGAAGAGAAAACAGCAGTAGGAAGGTAATCTAGGAGAACTAGCATAGCTGGCAGGTGAATTGTGTCAGAATCAGCCAGCTACACAGGCAGCAGACCAGCTCTGCCCAGAACACTACTATAAACTATGCAAACACCTTCCCCTCTGGTTTTTCTCACACGCTACACCACCAGTGTATACAAGCTGGGAACTTTTAACAAACAAAACAACAAAATGATAGGGGCTGCAATAGCTATCATATAGCAACATGTGTAAGAGGCTGAAGGTGGTGAGGATGTGAATGCTGTCGACCATCCCACAGTGAGGAGACGGAGAAGAGTGTACAGTACCAGGGTAACCTACCAGGGGCTACATCAGCTGGAGATAGTGGAGTGGTATAAGGTGGACAGGGACCTCCTACAGCAAATTGTTGAGCTGTGCCGGCCACGCCTGACACACAGAACTAACAGAGGGGAACCCATCACAATGGATGCTGAGGTATGTGTAGGCCTAAGAATACTAACTACAGGTACCTTCCAAAGGTGAACTAGGGATATGATGGGGATCTCACAGGCATCATCATCCAGGGTACTCTACCAGTTCCTGGATGCCATGTCAGCACATGTCCGTGAGCACGTATATTTCCCCAACACCTGTGAGGCATTAGCCAGCAATATGCAACTGTTCCATCAAATAGAAGAATACCCTGAAGTACTGGGTGCTATAGACTGCATGCACATATGCATCAAAGCATCATCCGGTGAGTTGGGTAGGGTCTACATCAGCTGCAAGGGCTTCCCCCCATCAACTGCCAGGTCATGTGCAATGCCCAGGACATAATAACGAATGTGTGTGCTGGCTGCCCTGGAAGCTATCATGATTCCCACATCTGACACCTGACACAGTTGTACCAGAGATTTGCCAATGGGGACATCCCACACAGTCACCTAATGGGGGGTGTTGGATACGCACTGGAGATGTGGCTGATGACACCCATCAGAAATGGGCACACACCCGAACAAGAACTCCATAATGAGGCACACACACACAGACCATAATTATAGTAGAGCATGTTTTTGGGATTCTCAAGTCACAGTTCCAGTGCCTGGACACATAAGGTGGAGCCTTGCAGTACTCACCAGCTACATGTACCCAAATTGTCATTGTATGTGCCATGCTACACAATATAACCCTGTGGAAACAGCTGCAGCAGGAACAGCACAGGGCAGGGCCACACAGCCCCCACCATTGCCAAGGCCTGCACAGGCACAGAGTGACTCAGAGGAGGAACAACCTGAGCCTGCCCCAGTAGGCAGAAGGAGGCGTGCCCAGTATGCCCTGGCCTTGTCAAAGAGGCAACACATAGCACATACACTGACACAGGAGGGACCCAGGGAATAACACCTCTCTCTGACTCTCACATACTGTAAAAGGGATGCCAAACATGACACTACCTGTGCTCAACCATGTGTAGGGAGTGTACAATGTACGTCTGACATAGGTAGCCCTGCAGCACCACCCTCAGTACTGGGACACCCATAAGGCAAGTGACTAACACATGACAGTCAGGGGGGTTCACATACCCAACAACAGTCACAGCCAGTAGGACAGGTGTAGACAAACACAAACAAAGGCTGTGCTATGACCTCTGAATGATGCCTATGGGTAACCCCCCCCAGACCTGCACAGACTACAGCAGGTCAAGCAGTGGGATGTTAGTTCTAAAGGGTAGGAAGTCAGAAACTAATATGTAGGTAAATCAAAGCTAAGATCTGCAGTACACTGGTATGCCTCTAGTCAGCATGATAGGTTAGAATACAGAATGAAATGGAATATCTGACATACCAGTACAGTCATAGCAAATGTGAGCAAGTGTCAGGTGCCCCCCATCCTATGTAGTAATGTAATAACAGTCAGGTGTACCCCCCCAATCCTGTGTAGAAATGTAGAAATAGTCAGGTGTGCCCCCCCATCCTACGTAGAAATGTAGCAACAGTCAGGTGTGCCCCCCCCAATCCTGTGTAGGAATGCAGAAACAGTCAGGTGTACTCCCCCAACCCTACTTAATTATGTAGTAATGGTCTGGTGTGCCCCTCCCATGTGATGTACACATGTCGTAATAGTCAGGTGCCCCCCCCACAACCCTATGTAGAAATGTAGTAACTTGTATGCATAGGTTTAATACCAATGGAACACAGATGCACAGAGGTGGCCAAGGTAGCAGGATAGGTTGTAGCATCTGCACAATATGCAGGTATGTGTGTGTTAGGTTGGTGTGTGTCCCATATCGTGTGAGAGTGGTCGGTATGTATGCATGTTGAGGTAAGCCAGATGGCCATTGCCCACTACCACTGATGACAGGGACATGTCCTCACAACTGCAGTGCCATACACAATACCCATCAGTATAACACAGCGGTAAGCCATTGCAAATATATGGTGGTAATATGTGTCACCATCTGAAAGACTGACATGGCATGGCTATTGGTCTAGATGAACAAGCAGTACACAGGGGAAAGTACCCCAGACATACAGTGTATATTGTGTCGCTGTGAAATGGACATACTCTAGGAAAAGTACATACAGGTATGCATCACATTATTTGGTCCTGTAGTAGGGGATACTGGTGCTGTCTGCCCAAACACTCACAGATCACAAAGGAGGTAGGACTGATGTATTGGGAAACAGCTAATGTAGGTGCACATGCAAGCATAACTGGATTGTCCAATGCATATTTGTGTGTCAGATGCAAGTAGTGTCCATAGCACACATGCACCCATCTCATGCAAACACCACCCACAGGCACCTCTTTCTTCATATCCCTGCTGTGGGGAATGGGTACAGTAAGACCCCACCTGTATATGGCAATAGCGGAAGACTGCAGCATGCAGTGCAGATGTCCCATGCAAGTGTGTCCCTAGATGTAGGTAGCACTCTGCCAGCATTCACACCACCTGAGCAAGACTGTTAGGAGGTATTGGCATGAACACCTACCACACCTACCCTGTCACCCCAGGGGAATATACTGTATGGTGGTCTGGGACTGTAGGACTGACAGAATGGAATGGTCTGCCACATCTGGCATGCAACAACACCTAATGCCCCACAGGCATCTGCCAAAGGCCTGTGTCTCACACATACTGCCAAAGCATGTTATGTTACAGACACCCATATAACAACATAACACAGTCCACATAAGCCATATGCAAGGCCATGTGAAAAAAACACAGTAACATGTCAACCATGTCCCATTACATGAGCTGTGGACCAACATTAACACATACCTGTGATAGGGAAATACCCTTAGGGAAAGTATTATAGAATGTATGCATAATGTATGGAAGAGGTTAGAATACCATAGGGGAGGGGTGGGAGCATGGGCAGCATGGAATGTGCAGGGTCCATCACCAAGCTGTCTGCACACACTATCCATGGCTGCAAACACATACATGGGTGGCTACACACCTGCCCGTACAACACAATAGGGTAAATGTCCTGACTCATGGCACCTGCCCCTGGCTGACCTGTGTGAATCTGTACAGCTGTGAGGCATTGCCACAGCAAGATATGCCCATACTGTCATGCTGATGGGCATACAAGTATGGAATCCTCTGCCAGTACTTTACCAAGGTGCTGAGCCGGATACACAAACCCAGCACCAAGTATCTGCAGCTCCCCCTCCAGAATGGCATAACTTACCATGACTACATAGGTGTCTGCCCACAATACCGGACACAGCCCAGTCACTCTTGTCCCCCAAGACATCACTGAGAGCAAGAATGTCCACCTGATAGTTCATGAGGACAGAAAACATCACTGTGTATAACAGTACATGTTTGAATATCTCTGCGAACAGCAGTACCAAGCAGCTGAAGCAGCACAGACACAATAATTTACAGTACACACTATCCCCTGCACAGTTTGTCCCCATATTGCCAAATGATCGAGGGATACCCCGCAGAAACAGTATGCTACCAAAGTTCTGCAGTGCAGTACAAACTACCTGGACTCGATACACACATTCAATACAAATTAGCATACTGGGCATGCTCACACACTTAAACAAATGAATACCATGTCTGCAAACACCAGTGGACCAGAAATATCTGGCAGTCACAGATGTTAGTGCAGACACTCCTCATTATGCACCACTCATGCTTTGCACACACAGTGGATAGGAATGCAGTCCTATATATAAGGACAACACACTCTAATAAGCCAAAAGTAGACGTACATAGATGTGTGGAAGAGGGTGACTGTGAGAAGGAGCCACCAAGGCCTGTCCCACCCAGCACAAAGCCAAAGGGCCACAACCACATGAGGTTCAAATTTCACTCACTGTAGATACTAGCCACTGGTATCTGTCAGCATTACAGACTATGTGGTGCAAGTGCTAGCTGTGCAACATGACTGTAGAAGGAAATAGTCATCTAGCAGCTGTATACACATACCTGTGAAATATGACCTTGTGTGTGCCCATATGTGGTGTATCAACCTCTAGATGAATGGGTTATGGCCCATGCACACACACTGCCCTCTCCATAGCCCTACTATGACAAGCCTGTTGAGGCCATCCACTGTGAAATACACCTTTGGGAAAGCTGTACCCAGTAATCGCTGTGGTGCATCATATAACTGCGTATGGTTGTAATGTAATAAACTAGTTAGGTAGGGGTGCCAATCCCAGACATGGCAACTGTGTGAGTGTGTGTCTCTGTCTGTGGAGAGAGTAATATTTTTTAGGGTAGTCACACTCCCTACAATTCAAATGCTCTTCTTTGGTAAGGCTGCTGATGTCACCCACCTAGAAATACACCTCTGGGAAGGTTGTAGCCCTGTAATCTCAGTAGCACATCCCATAACTGCGTACTGCTGTAGTGTGATAAAATAGTTAGGTAGGAGTTCTAATCCCAGACTTGGCAAGTGTGTGTTTGTGTATGTCTGTGCAGAGAGCAGTGCCTTTTAGGCTACTCACACTCCCTGCAATTCAAATGTCCTACTATGTCAAGGCTGCTGATGTCATACACTGTGAAATAAACCTTTCAGAAAGGTGTAGCTCAGTAATCTCCGTGGCATGTCCTATAACTGCGTACTATTGGAGTGTGATGAACTAGTTAGGTAGAAGTTCTAATTCCAGACATGGCAACTGTGTGTGTGCCTATGCAAGCCTAGCCACACTCACTTCAATTCAAATGTCCTACTTTGGCAATCCTGCTGATGTCATTCATTGTGAAATACACCTTTGGGGAAGGAGTACTCCAATAATTCCAGTGGTGCATCCTAGAACAGCTTCATGCTGTAGTGTGATATAGAACTCTGCTAGGAGTTCTATTCCCACACATGTTGGTTGTGGATGTTTTGTGTGTGTTTCAATGTCTCTGTAGGGAACAAGGCATTTTAGCCTAGCCACACTCACTACAATTCAATTGCTCTACTTTGGCAATCCTACTGATGTAATTTATTGTGAAATGCACCTTTGGGGAAGGAGTACTCAGCAAGCCCCATGGTGCATCCTATAACAGCTTCATGCTGTAGTGTGATATAGAACTCTGGCAGGGGTTCTATTCCCACACGTCGATTGTGGATGTTTTGTGTGTGTCTCAATGTCTGTATAGGGAACAGTGCATTATAGCCTAGCCACACTCACTACAATTCAAACGGCCAACTTTTGCAATCCTGATGATGTCATTCATTATGAAATACACCTTTGGGGAAGGAATACTCCAATAATCTCTGTGGCGCGTCCTATAACTGCATAGTGTTGTTGTGTAATAAACTAGTTAGGTAGTAGTTATAATCCAAGACATGACAGGTGTGTGTGTGCATCTGTGTTTGTAATTCTTATCTGGTGTGAGTGTATAACAACTGGGCTCAATGTGGAGTGGGTTTTCCAAACTTCTTTATGGTGGACCTAGTATATATCACAATGTCCACCATACAGAGATAACAGATATGAAATAGCCGAGAGGCGGGGTGAAAGTCCATACCCATACATGTGTCATCAAGGCCAGTCAAACAAAGTTAGCAACCCTTGTATTACCCAGAGAACACTCTCAACCCATGTCTCATACACACACACACACACACACACACACACACACACACACACACACACACACACACACTTGCCTAGGCAACAGCCGCTATGTTGGTAGTACCATGCATATTGTCTACTGATAGTAACCATGGTGTGATTGCAGTGGGCTACAACGGGCATGGCACCCTGTCCATCTCTCCAATAGGCACGTACATGCCAACAGTGCACCTTCCCCATGTTCCCCATTGGACACCTGCAACACCTGTGGTTCCATGAAATGTGACCCACAAAGGACATACCATGCCTGAAAACATGCCCTGTATGGACAGATGGCACTAACACCAGGGAATGCTGGTATCATGCTATCAATGTAGGTGCAGGGTAAACCTTCTGTCTATTACCAGTTCCCACCACATGAGGCCAGGACTGGCACATCTGATGATAATCTGAGTGGCACATCTGATGATAATCTGTGTACACAACATGGGCCAGACACCCCAGGTACAGTTCCACATGTCACTGCACATGCATGTGAGAGGTGTGAACATCCCAGACACCGTTCATGTCATGGACTAAGGAACACATATATGGCAAGCAATGCAAAGCATTGGCCACACACAATAGTCACCCAGGTGACTGGATGGTGAATACAATACCAACCTGTGTGGGCAAATCCAAAAACTGCTCCCCTGAGCCACAATGCAGACCATTGTCATGTGGGCTGATGCCAAGGTATACCCATCACCTAGCCTTATATAGCTGTCTGGCAAACTTGACCACAACACACCTGTGAAGCAATGCACTCATGCATGTCAGTACTGGCACCCTGTGTGTGTGTGTGTGTGTGTGTGTGTGTGTGTGTGTGTGTGTGTGTGTGTGTGTTTGTGTTGTATGATGCATATGATCACATTCACAGTCACTACAACCCCCATTGGCATACCAAAGCATGCTGTCCAATGTCAGACACCTCCACATACCCATTGCCCATATAACTTCTGTATGATCCCTATGGTGCATGTGATACCTGCACAGTAATTTGTTGTGGCAATCTCACTAGTGATGAGTTGTATTCCTGGCCCTGCCATGTGTGTCAAGGTGTGAGCGTCCCTGTATGAGCATGGCTGTGTTGATACTGGCACCTGTCCATGCAGGCAGGCACATGTACTACACCTACTGTATAGCTACCATATCCCTGTTGCAGATGCCACTCACCATCACATATATGTTTTGAGGGCTCCTCAACATGTATCCTATGTGGCACATCTGATAACTGCATAGAAATGTGATAACACTATATAGTCATCAGGGATTTGATACCCTGTGCTGGTAGGTGTGTGACACAAACATGCTTAAGTTTTACTCCCCCACCCCTCCCTGACATTACTTTGCCTCCGTCTGCCTCTTTCACTTTCTCTCAGGTGGATGTGGAAACCTACACCTGCTTTGCTTAGGCAGCAGTATGTGTATTTTAATTGATGCGCATGATCAGCTGATGGCCTCTGCACAAATTGTAGACCTCCTCTAGCTGATTGCATGTGGAACAGCTGTGGTAACATTCCTATTGCCAATTGCATGGAAACACACTCCAGTATATAGGAACATCATGTTGGTGTTGGGCCTTTTCATTCACTGTGAGCAGGAACTCATTCTCTTGTTTGGCAAACAGCATCTCGGATGGATTGGGGATTTGCCTCTAACAACATACACTGTGGAAACAGGGCAACACATAGGAGGGGGATGTGTCTGACCTGACTACAGACTGTAAGTGCTGCTATACTGCATTTGGAGTAATTTGGTTTAACATGGTGCGTGTGGATATGACTGTCCTACATGTTTTAATAACTGTCATGACAGTGCTATATTTATGAGGGAACCCCATCTGTTGGTTCATTTGCAGACTGGGCAGTATGTGGTGCCTTTTGTTTCATGTGTTACCCACACAGCACCTATCTGTGGACTGCTGAAGGTAGTGTGAGGATTGCAGTCTGTAGATGGTGACAGCCGTGAGAGTTACTGACTTCATATCCCTCATAGGACATATGTTGCAACAAACCTTGTTACAACAGTAAATATATGAGGTTATCACGGCAACATGTCAATATTGGCCCTGTGTATGTGCCTCTAGCCACAACTCTGTCAACCTTTGTACATATGTCATGCAGAAAGATGTGCATATGTGCTGTACACCATAATTAGTGACATCATAACTGATAACAAGCCAGTGAGATATCAGACTGCTACACATGTTATGTATAGTAGAAGTTATATCTGATGACATCACCTGGACATTCTGTAGTTGTGTGTACAGTACTAAGGTCTGTGTATGTAAGGTGAATGTCGCCAGTGTATGTATTGATAATATATACTTTGGCCTGTGTACAGACTGTGGTAGATGTAATTATTCTTGGTCCCATTCTATCTGATGTTACATGCTGCTCCACTGTATGTTACTGTGTCGGCTTATATGTTTGAAGGGCCATACACACACACATGTTCCATACCACAGACAGGCATCTGACCACACTGTGTAGCAGCCCAGTATATGTAGGGTTAGTGTGTGAGTGGCACATATGAGGATGGTGTTGAACAAATAGTCCATATACTGTAATATAATGCTAGCTTACCATATGTGGCTGTGGCTATGTTCACATTGGCTGTGGTTATGCACTTTTATGCTGATGTATTGTACTCTGTGCTGTGACATGCCTGTACAGCCTGCTATATATGCAGGTACATGTGCATTCCCCCATAGGAAATGTAGGCCAGTGTTGAGCCAGTCTGCCTGTAGCCTGCACAGTGCTTTGTTACATGCCTAGCAGCATAGTGTATGTACCCAGTGAGATGTTATGTCCAGATACTTGCCAGATGTACTGCTGATGGTCCTCCCTTAACAGTCATGTATGTCATACAGAGCAGTGGGATGCTGTACAGATGTATGTCAATATCTAATGAGTAGTATGTGGCCATGGCACCTCTGTACCAGTGGTTATTATGTGTCAGGGCAGACAGGGGTGTGTGAATGCATAACCTATGGGGAAAATGTATAACAGTCATTACGTGTTATACCCATCTACATGACTGTTAACATCCACATTGTCAGGCTTGGTCCACATGTCTTGCACTAAGGGGTTCTGTGTACACCTCTGGACTGTCCAGAGTGTGTCAGAATGTCCACATATATTTGCCAATATCTCTGCTGTAGTCCAAAGGAACAGCAGCAGTACTGTACTATGATGTCCTTAGGATGTCAGTCAGTAGCCAATGGCGCACATTTTAAAAGCGGATGTGACCTCCCACACACACCATGTCTGTGAAGACAATCCCTATTACAGTAGCAATAGTCTACAAATATACCTGCTACACACACCTGACATCCGCTTGCACTATGGAGTTGGGACTACAGGGGCTGAGGTAGGGCTACACTCCATGTTCAGTACATATGGTGAAAATATATGTATATATAGTTATCCAGATATCTATATAGATATATACACATATACATATCGACATATATAGATGGATATGTACATGTACATATATATATATATATATATATATATATATATATATATATATATATATATATATATACATATAAACACCAAGATATATACATATACAGAGCAATATATGTCTACACATGTACTGATGGGCTGTGAGTATATCACGCTGCCATTCATGTCATCAGTCCACTGCTGTTGTATCTCCCACACATACGGTGGGGCTGGGGCCATATATGTGTGGGCTTCACCTACAGAATACATGTGTGCCCTTATGCACTCCAGAGGCCAGTGTATGTAACAGTGGCACATGGCCCTGTATTATTGAGTCTAGGGGGAGATGCACCATAAATAACCTAGGCTGTTACAACATGTGGGGGCATCAGGGGTGAGCTGCCTTAAGGTATCTTGATGTACATTACCATACAATTCACCTATATTTAAATTAGTTACATATATTGGGTTAATGCAGGCCTACTGCCTTCTGCCATACAGACTGTTCTGTTTGTCAGTGTGCTTGTGATGGTGTCAGTTATGCCTTGTTGTGTAACAGTTACATCCCATTGTGTCAACTGAGGTCTTTACCACCTAGTGATTGTGTACAGATTGTAGATAGAGGCTGCTGAACTATACACCTGCATTACTTACTGTTGATTGTTTGGTATCCTGTGGCCCAGTCTGTCTTTACTATTGTACTATTTGAAGGGCTTGGCCCAGACAGCAACATTTGTAAACCTTTCCAGACTACTGTATTAGTATAACTGTTTCACAGTTGCATTACTCTGTTTATATGGAAGTCAGTGTCTGAACAGCTACATGACATGGCATATACAACTGTAATAGTACACGATTAAAGGTTTTCCATTTATGCAAACCTGTGTGTGGTGTTATATCCTATGACCTCTCTGTGGGTATATGTTGCAGGCAATGATTGTCATTTGTATGGGTGGCTCATACAGTGTCCAGTTGTTAAGGTGTTAACTGTAGGCATAGTGGCTGTTGCATATTGTGTGCACCTTCTGCATGTATCTTACTATACATATCTCTGTGTGTGTATGTGTAGTCACATATATATCTATATATATGTAAATATATATATATATATATATATATATATATATATATATATATATATATATATATCTGTATCTGCATATATGTTTCTGTATATATGTATCCTAGGGATGTTGATAGCTTCCACATTGTACATTACCTATGGGAGCCAGACTGTACTGCATGATATGTTACCAATACCAGCCTGGCATCATACAGGTGGGATGGAGTACTGTTAACATCTTGTGCCCATGTCAGTTCAGGTCCTGGTTATAGGATCTGCAGCACTTGGTAGTGTATTGCAGGGTGGAAGTGTTTGGCTGTGGGGGGGTATACCTATTTGTACAAGACGTATATTGTTTGGGGCCTCTCAACCCCATTAACGGTGCATGTGGACATATATGTTTTTGTTATTTTCCCATTGTTATCTACAGATGTATGTCCGTATATACATATATATATATATATATATATATATATATATATATATATATATTTATATATGTATCTATATATATATATATATATATATATATATATATATATATATATATATATATATATATATATATATATATATATATATATATATATATATATATATATATATATTTATATATATATATATATATATATATATATATATATATATATATATATATATATATATATATATATATATCTACTTACATATATATAACTTGCTGTATATATTTAGACATATAGATGTAGGCATATATATCTATAGATGTAGGCATTTGTATGAATATATGTTTTCATATATATATATATATATATATATATATATCTACATATATAGATATATTTTATCTGTTTTGATATTAGAGAAAATATGAACCACCATTAAACTAAAAGATAGGAATCAACAGGAACAGCAAAGGCAATAATCCAAAACAGTTTAATTTAGCACTTTTGTCTTGTCAGTACTAGACTTCCTCAGAATAAAATGCTCAACAAATACACGTCAATTTAAATAGCCTCCCCTCCTCGCATTTGCTAGCCAAAAAACACTTCATTTCCTTTACCTACATCATACAAAATTAAAGCAGATAATGTGCACTTAAAGGAATAGATATCCATATATTAGACTGAAAAACAAATAGGGTACACACAATAAATGCAGTTATTCTTCTTAAAAATCTAAAAAATATGTACATGACATTAAGTTGTGAAACCACTAGTAATAAAATGCCATAACTATTCTTACATATAGAATAGAGATTTTAGTTTTAAAAAAGGAGTTATAGAAAATCTATAGAAATAAGGACAACTTTACAGGGACCAAAAACTGCCAAGATTAACAACTTGATTGATGAGGAATGTGTTGTTTTGAAGGATATTTTGGCTAATACTGACATTAGAATTATGAAGCCAGATAAAGGAGGAGGCCTGGTGATTATGGATAACAGCGATTATAATAGTAGGATGTGTAGAATTCTTTATAGTGAGACATACACTGAAGTCTCACAAAATGAATTGAATATTGCATATAGAAATATAGATTTAAATTTAGAATAACTATTGCTTAATGACCAGATTACCCTGGATATATTTCATTTTTTAGAGACACCACACCCAAGGATTCCCACTATGAGATGTATTACCGCCTCTTGGGTTTAAGTAATGCTGATTTCCTGCACTTTTCTGTGATTGGCCAGTTTTGAAAAGGCTAGGCTATGGGCAAACCTGCTTACCTAGGGTTGGCATTATTTAAAGGGGTATACCTCTGGGCACACTGAGTTAGCTAACCTACACATTGCTTACACCTCCTAAGCTGGCCTGTGCAATGCTTAACGTTGCTTACATTAGACTGTGCATTATAATTCCTTTTTGGCATTGATTTGTTATTAATTGCACCTTATATGTATGTCTGGTATCCATGATTCATGTGCACATGTACTGTAGGAGGTCCTTGTATTTTATTGGGGACTTCAACACTCTATTACAATTAAACCTGACTTTTGGGCTTACTGCTGCACTCCAGTTCACATATTTATATTTTGCAGTGGGTTAAGGCACATATGTCTGTATACTGATTCCTTTCATAGGTTCAGTTTGATTTTACTGGTGAAGACTTGTTTGCTGATACGTCATTCTTCTGTATTTCTGTGATGGCTTGGTGGTTCATTACTGTGACTATGGTGTATAGGGTCCTGGGTTCAAGACCTGTGTGGCTGCTTATTTTGTTGATGGGCAGATGAAGGGTCATTGGATACAGAGTGATTAAGGCACCTTTGAGCATTTGTATACAGGTTTGCATGGGTTTGCGCAAGGGTAAGCAATGCTAACCTCTGTTTCCACATGCTTACAGATAGCTTCAGCATTGCTTAACCTGGGAGCGCATTGCTTACCTACATGTAAAAGGGCTTAAACCCACTTACTAGTGTTTAAATATGCTTACTACTGCTTATTGGTGCTTAAACCTCCTTACTAGTGCTTTATTCATTATGATACTGACACTTCACATGTGAATCTACTGCAGTACTCCAGTCCATAAATATATGTCATTTAGTGGGTTATGCAACATAAATATTAGTCATAATGTGCTTTGCCATGGAAAACGGAATGTGCTGCAGTGGGACTTGAACCGGGAATGCCTGCTTGTAAGACAAATGCTCTGCACACTACACTATTACTACGCTGCTTCATTTGCATATATCTTCCTTGTTATCCTCTTCAGCCATTTAAGCTGCATTAACCATAGCTATGCGATGGGCACACCTGCGCACATACGGTTAGCTTTCATTGGATTTTAAAAAAAAAATACTCGGGTTTGTTCATTTTTATGTCTGTATTCTTTTGTTGTTGTACATGAGGGGAACTGTTGATGGGGATATTCTGACACCTATGAGCCATCTCGCTCATTTCTTACCCCTTTCTGCTGTTCTTCACTGTGGGGGCATTTATATTCTGAGAGCTCTGTTCTCAGACATGCCCCCTGCACTCTTACATGCCCTGTGTAAGATTAGGAGCTCAGGCAGCGTGCCTCAATACTATGCATGGTGCACTGCCGTCCTCTTCTTAAATGGCCACCTCTGTGCAGGACTAAGCTTGTCCTGCATGGAGGAATAGTAAATCTGGGGGATTGTCTTTTACAAACAATAATATGAGTACCTTTTATAAAAAAAAAAAAAAATATATATATATATATATATATATATATATATATATATATATATATACACATATATATATATATATATATATATATATATATATATATATATATATATATATATATATACATATATACATATATATATATATATATATATATATATATATATATACATATATATATATATATATATATATATATATATATATATATATATATATATATATATATATATATCCATATCCATATAGATTTATAGATATATGGATATATTTAAAGATAAGAGGGAATGTCTGATGAACAGTGACAGCACACCATACACCACACTGCATAACCCACACATACCACTGTATGCATCAGTTATTCTCTATGTGTTTTCTACATTAAAGAAAATGCTAACCTGAATGTCATAGTCCATAGTTCTGGACCAGACACTGCCTCTTTACCTTAGAATTGCATGCCTTGCACAAGACTTCTCCACGTGGTCCCTTACTGCTGCTGCTGCCTGGTCATCACTAGTCATTGCACAACCAGAACTGGGAGCAGAGGTGACAGCAGGGGTCACTTCACCTCCTGATTGACATATGATCATGTTGTGCAGAATGCAACACATAGTAAACATCCTGCATGCAGTAGATGGGTCATACTGAAGGGCACAGCAATTCTCATCCAGGCATCTGAACTTACTTTTCAGCATGACAAAAATTCCTCTTCTGGTAATATAGGTCTGTGACAGTGCTGTATTTAACTTATATCCAACAACTCATCTTTGATTTTTCACTGGTTTCATGAGTCTTGGCACCAGTGGTAGCCAGCATCACTTGCAGAAAAAATATATATACTTACTAACAGGATGACCACTGGGCATGCTACAATGAAGGAAAAGGAGTTAGAGTGAACTAATGTGCCAGATACTGGAATTATGTACACTTCCAGGATGCTGTACAGACATGTCAGTGATGCACATTCTAGCTGGTGCAGTTGAAGGAATGATAGCCCTTCCTATTGTGGGACCACTCCCTCCATGGACCAGATGGGCTTTAATTGCAACATGGGTGCAATGCATCACACCAAACACCTCGGGGAAATATACTGCCTGATAAAAGGCACACATAATCTGGGCTATGTTCTGAGGTAACACCGGGAAATAGATATAATGTTCCACATGTGGCAAGAGTACATCCCAGAACTGCTGAAGTATCCTTGAGGCTGAAACCTGTGAAATACCCAATGTGTCCCTACTTTGTCACTGGAAGTTCCCCATGTGAGGGCCATATATACCTTATATTCACAGGGATAGAAAGGCCACACATCCCCCTAGTAACTGTTTGGGGACCATGCATGCTCACTAAGACCCTTTCAATACTTATGCCCACTCTGAATCAGTCAAGTATTTCCTGATTATCCAAATTATGAGTTATTCTCTGTATATTTCTCATCCTTCTTGGTTGGGGAGTACTGCTGGACTCAAGCAGTTTTGGCTCAACCAAGAAAAGCAGCTGACATCACGAAATAGCAATGCTACCAGCAAGAGAAAGCATCTTTGCTAATTGCAAAATAGAAAAGGAACAATTCTGCTGTTTACAATGAATCTGCTCACGGCATGGATATGCATCAGAATATCACTATGAATCGCAAACAGGCAGCAGAAGGACTTATTAACATATGAAGATTTCCATCATTTCTCATTATCATGTCATTATTTGTTAATTTGCATAAGTTTATTCATGACCCTTTCACATTAACACAAATGACCTCTGTGAATCATGCAGTTTTGAAAGAGTGCAGATTGACTTCACACATTCACATAATGACTATGAATTACACCCATTGTCCAATGAGGTCTTTATTTCCATACAGAAAACTAATCTCAATAAGCAGCTACTTCTGCCTATACCATCACTTAAATTCCTGGCTATATAAGGTTGCATCTCTTTAGGAAATCTGTAGTAACAGAATGAATAGAATAATGCTTTTCACTTATTTGGGACAGTCCTACAAACCAAATCAACTGAATCAGTAGATCAATACTCCAGCCAACCAGGATGGTCTGCCAATGTGGTACACAACAGTCAGAACAATGGCAGGCATTTAACAAGGAAGCTGATGTGGTCTTACATGCATTATTATTCAAACTACTCTATGAGCTGTGCTCTCCACAGGTTGAGAACCAAGCACATCCCCGCCCAAGCACACTGGTATGACGCACACACAATGTATATGAATTACATTAAGTTTTAATGCAAGACCGGGATGTCTCTTAGTCAAAATAATTTTAAAATTATCAATTATCTTAGTTTAATGTTCCTACAAATGTAGCTATGCTGTAGCCTACACAGACTGCAATGCTTCAGTGAGTTAAATCTATAAACTTTTTTCTATTTAACTGTATAGTTTAGATTTTAAAATTCTTTGTAAAATGTTACTTTCCATGTAAAAGCTGTCAAAGTAATCTTTTTATTTTTCCTGAAATAAGATTTAGTTTACACTGTGAACCAGAGCTGAACTGCAATATCATTCTAGAAAGTACTGAATCATCACATAAGACTAGAAACAAATTGAGTCACTGATTAAAGTTATTTTACACAGTGGGTGACATCGTTCTCTGCTTTTGTGTTTATCACCCTAGCACTGAAAAGTGATATAAACATAGAAGCTATAGTAAAACCACAATGCATTGTGCATTAGACTCATACCAATGAGAATAGAGTGAATTATGTTTGTTGCACAGTAACGACAGGAGATTATTTTCCCCTACAGAGAAATGCAGCTATAATTCATTGTCATAACCCACTGTTCTGTAGGCCAAGCAGCTGCTAAGAATGTTACGGCTTGCAACAACAGTTGTAACTATCTGAATTTCTCTTTTATGTATTCACACCTTGGCCCACTTTATCCATTACCTCTCAAGTCAAGTGGGAATTTTAGTTTATGAGAACGAGCAGATGCTAACTAAAGAAAATATATGCAATCATCCTAAATAAAAATAAATAAATAAATCTTCAATCAGTAGAATGTATTTCCCAGCTTAAACAATTTTGTTTTTTCAGTGATATATTTATACTGTTGAGCTGTTATGATACAAATATGTTCTGCAACAGTTTGACATAAAAGACTGTTTTGTACTTGAGTGTCAAACTCTCTGATTTCAGATACAGAATGCATAGCATTATTTGTTGTTAATTTAGCCTTTCTCAGTATAGGCAATAAGTACATTTAACTTTGTCAGCACAATGCTTTTCATACCTTTTGATAAATGCAGCATTAATGCATGCAACCTTAGGTCAGCCTACTGCCACTTTGACTGGTGCCCCCATCTGTTCCCAAGAGTTATGTCAAGGCTGGAAAAGTACACTTCACACATTTATCTAGAATGTACCTCATGGCTACAGACTTACATCACCAAAATGGTGTATGTCTTACAGTTCTCACTATATGGACAATTGATCACAATGGTATACATCTTGACTTATATTTTCTTAGTTGTATCCTAAGCTCACAGTTGGATTGGCTTTGATAAGCTTAGTCACATCACCCATGAAGTAATAAAGGTAGAATAAATTCCTGTGAACACAAGATCATTCCCATTAATACCTGGAATGGGTTTGTGTTTATCAGACCAAACATCCAGGTCAGCTTTAAAAGTAGACAAGGAGGCACTTTGTCTGATGCATACAAGGAGTTAATACCAAAGATGAGGACTGCATGATGTAATAAACCTATCATGCCAGCTGGTGTTATTATTCATACAATGGATGTTTACATCTTTGAGGTGGGGTTTTATTAGACTGCTTACCCTATAAAAATGGAAATGGTCAAACTGCAGGCTTGTCCAGTGTGTGAAACATGAATCATTGGTATACCTCTCAACTTGTCTGCACAAGAATTCTGTACAATGCCAAAAATAATGGGGGCAGGGGAAAGGCTCAAAATCAGAGGCAATTTTAAAAAGTTTTCTAATTCATATGTAAAGTTAATAGAAACACATATTTTCCATCAGCATTTATGTTTTGAACAATAAGAAATGCAAAGCTCTAATATCTGTCATTATTCACTTACTGTAATCTTCAGTGATTTGACAGAAAACCAAATATTTTATGAAGGACAGTGCAAAATCAGAACTGCTCTGTAAAATTCAATACAGTTGAGAGGCAGGAGCAGTTGCTCTTCAACACTCACCAAGAAGAGTAGAAGGAAAAGATTTTTAATGTTGGAGAGGTTAAGTGAATTAAACAAGAGATCCTTTTAGTTTAGAATCTTTGAGACCTCTGAAGTTGTACTAAGGGCTTAGATAGGAACTTTTCACAGGGACACTGTATTCAAAGATGGGCCTGATAAAGAAGGAGGATAGATAGAGGCACAATGATATCCTCTGAACTAAAAGAGATATCCCAACAGATTGGTTGCGTGAGACAAAAAAATGCCCTAACTAAACCAAAATATGGGGAGCAAAAGAGAGCTCATTGTCTACTTACTTACCCAGGGTCTGTTTTAAGGGGGGTGTGAATGACGGCTTAACAAGATGGGGCTTTACAAAGATATATATTCTTACGTCTTGAAATTTAAGTTGAGCTTTTTTGTGTGTGTGTGATCCAAGCTATGCTAAAGAATATGAGTGTCATGGGGAAATAGACAACTACGTAGGAGAATTTACAAACGCACCTACGATGTTAAATACGCTTATGAGTCAAATGCATTATACAAACATAAGGTTAAATGTGCTGAAAATCAAAAATGTTATTTCTTTGTTTTAGAACAGGTATTCCCAAACCCCAGGACTGGTCCTTGGCATACTGTTCTAGAATATAATGACATTTTGTGGCAGCTGTGTTTGAATGCCAGTGACAAACCTGGCTTAAATGATGCTATTTCTGTTTCAAGTGCACTACAATTAAGTGCTATGAGACTATAGTATAACTTCTTCTTTATATTTAACTCATTGCTATTTAGCATTATTTTATTTATATGTTATCTTTATGCTATTTTAGTAGTAGTCCCTGTATGTCCTGAGCATTGCATTAGTACTTGTGTTATTTGTTTTTAAAATTTTATATTACTATGTTTTTTTCAAGAAGTTTCGATTCATGATTATGAATTTAAAAATATTTTGGCTGGAGTATTTTTTATAACACACTATTTTGCCTATATTTATGCATTTATAAAATGTTAAAATATTCATTTAATATTTATTCATTTATTTTTTCATATACCTTTAGAAGGTGGTTTCGTAGATTTTAAATGATTTTAACACACTGTACCTTTATGTATTCTCAAGGCTGCATAACTGAATAATTATCTCAATCTCTGAAGCTTTATAAGTGATGTTGGATCAACATAAATTAATTCTGAGGAAGTCTCAACATTAAGGGATGAAAGCTCTTAATTGTTTTATTTAAATTCTTATTAAAATTTTTATTGTTGATTTTTCCTGTAATGCTGGTTTCTTTCTGGGCTGACTTTTTTTCCCCAAGTTTATTTTGGTTGCCCTAACAATCCACTTGTCCATTTGATCTTTTCAGGGCAAAAACCAGTTCAGGCCCAGCTATTCCCTGTGAGATGAGAGGCAGTTGCAGGGTTCTTCATACTGACAAGCATATTGAATTTTACTTTTTGCCTTTTAAGTTCCTGTCCCTGCACTCTACTGGCTAATGTGGGCACCTGTAATACTGTGCAGATCTTCTATGCTTCCCCAAAACAACTTGTAATTACTCATGCGCATATGCCTAACAAGGGTTATCCTCAACAGCTTTGACAATCCAAGCTCATATAACTTTGCTCAATGGCCACTGTAAGCTGCAAACAGCATATCACCTAAATGTCCTGTTCCCTAGTAATGGCTGGGGGTATTTTTTGGTATATGGTATTTCTTTGGAACATCAGAGGGAGTGAGAGGAGATAATTGAGCTGAGTCTGTCAGCCAAAAGGTTAGCAATGGCCTCCAGTTCAGTGTGGGTAATGCAATTTATAATAAGCTGGTACAAAGCCCTTTTTATAGTGAGTTGTACATGTATGAGTTCAAGTGGGTCATACAATTTAATAGACTGACACTCTCCAAACTTTAGTTCCCTCCTGAGCAGTAGTTGGAATAAAAGTGTAAACGGCATTATAACCTTGTTCTGTTGGGGTACTCTCAGTTAATTTAAACCATGTTTCCATTACTACATAGATGTCTACACTCTCCAGGAAGAAGAGGGCTTGCAGGGAGTGCAGTTTCTTATTAAGACATCTGGCACTGAGCAGTACCATGTTCAGATATTCCTTCATAGGATCAGTTAAGTTGGGAGGTTTATCAGTTTGGCATTGCATAAAAAATTGACTACTGGGGTTAAAATATCCAAAAGCCAAGAGTGTATATCTGCAGACCATCCCTAGAAAAGCAGTGTGGTCTGTTAGCCCTATCTTCCCTTGGACTGACACCAGAAACTAAGCTCAATGTTAAAATCAATCAGTTTTTGTTGATAAAGTGGTATTATCCTTTGAGAAGGTGGTATGTTGCTCAGTGCTAGACTCATACCTGCCTGAGGCGCATAATCAGTGAGCTTGGTCATGCCTCACTTCAAATAGTCAAAGGAGGTATGTCTCAGCTTATTAACACCAAAATGGACTATAACAGAGTTATAGTGGTATGCATGGTTCAATAAACTGAGTCCTGAGTGGCTTGATGGATCCTAGTCCCAGAATGGGAGCTAACTGTGACACTCTCCTTACTGAGTCTGGTGAGGGGGACATCAAAGTGTTTCACTATAGAATCCCAGGAAATTTGGCTGTGCATTGGTTTGCAAGGGGTTAGCAGTAGATGCAATGGGTACAGTGTTACTATATGTAGCTGTGGGTGGTGTTTTAATGGAGTGTTTACTTGATGGCTGAGGCCCCTTTTTTGACTGTGCTGTGCAGGTGGTCTTAGTGTTTCAGGAAGGCTACCTGTTATTGTCTCAGCATAAGTAATATTATGTATGGGGTCTTTACCATGGGCAGTAGATGTGGTGCAAGTGTCACTGACAATCTCTATAGGATTAGTTTTGGTTGTATGAAAGAGTTTTGCTTGCTGTTTTATTAAGAATAAGTTGGTTGTCAGTGTACATGAAGCAATTGCTACAAGGCCTTAGAATATTCATTTCAGCTAGACTGGCCACAGAGAGAGTCAGGACGTGCATATCCCATGGTTAAAAATCTGTTAGGGGGGATGAGGGAAATTGAAATATTGAATAAGTCAATAACACAAAGAACTTGATGAGCAACACTCAGCTATGTTTAAACTAAATGCTTGAGCAGTCAAAAAATATGACAAGACACTAAGGGTATTTTAAAGGAAACTTCCACTGTGAGAGATTGACAACTGCACAGATTACAAGCAGAAGTTATGCTGCAAAGATATTGGCATCTGTACAGATTACTGCTAGGCATCACTGTGTGGAGAGCAGCAGTTCTAACTACAGACTGCAACAAATATCAAAAAGTGCAGATATTCAATACAGAAAGAATTAATGCAGCTGTGACAAAAACAATGTGAAAGATAAGTGCCAAAACAGTGGATATGGGTAATGTAAGTCTTAGCTTGCTCATAAGTTATGTGCCAACACAATCCCGGGCAAGAAAATGATTCAGGTACCCTCTACTCTCAATAAAGTGGAACCAAAGCAGTTATAACTAATGACTGTAAAAAAGGTAAAAAAAAGGATCTATGTTATAAGCTTGAAAGCTTAAAAGAGCGACCGCTCTTTTATCGAGCTGTAAACATTGAAACCACTAAATAGCAAAAACATGGAACAGAGATTTATTTTCCCAGGGAAAAAAATCGCTGCTCTGCAAAAAAAAATAAAAAAATATGCAAACACAAAATAAAGTGGGGGGCCTTGCCGCCCACACCCCCAGAAGGGGGGATTTGCCACCCCCTACTTACATATACCAACTCCAAGATCGCACCACAGTGGAGGAAATGGCAAAGTCCCAAAAATGGCCCAGGTTTCTTTTCCCTGGGAAAAAATTGCTGTTCTTTGTCTTCGCTGTTTAGTGGTTTCAATGTTTACAGCTCGATAAAAGAGCGTTCACTTTTTTAAGCTTTCTGGCTTCTGATATAGACCCAAAAAAAAGAGTATATATTCAATATAGACATGCTCAACTAATTCAGCTACAACAAAAAACAATGCAAAAACAATGGTGAAATAGTGGCTATGGTTAAGTCTTAGCTTTTGTAAATTTTAGAAGAAACAACAACACTCTTCTTGTCAGGTAAAATGGTTATCAAACATCACCAAACACCTCAGAACTCATAATTTATGAGGTAAGAATTGTGCAACTGTGATGCATAAACATCAGCAGAGATTCAATAAAAAAGGCCTGGTAGCAATTAAAAACACACACTGCTAGCAGAAAGCAACAACACTCTTCTTCGCAAGTGGCATGATCTCCAAACATCTCCAAACATCAGGCACAGATATTCAAATTTTAAACATGTTAGCCCTCCAGCCAATCAAACAAAAACATAATAAGACTTAACACCAGCAGTTCCCAGTTCGGAAGGGTGTAGGCTATTGTCTCCTGGCATAAGACTGTAAACCACAAACCTTCCTAATATAAAATAACTGGTTTGGAGCTGAAGTGTTCAAACCAAAACAAAGACACTTAGAATAACAGGCACAATAAGCCTTCACCAGCAATTCCAAGCTCAAAAGTGTGAAGGCTACCCTCTCATCCCACAAGAGTGTAATAACTGGTTTGGAGCCCAAGTGTTTAAAAAAGAACAAAGACACCTTTAGAATAACCAACAAAATAAGCATTCAACCAGCAATTTCCAACTCAGAAGGATGTCAGCTACCTGAGTTCTACAGCCACAGGAGTGTAGACCACAAACCTTCCTAATGTAAGATAATTAGTCTGGAGCTCAAGTGCTTAAATTAGAATTAAGAGGCTTAGAATAGCAGTTATAATGTAATCAGGCCAGTAACAAACTGTTATAAATGCAGCAGATTAAATGTAACTGAACCCTATCAGAACATGCTGCAAAAAGCTAAACAAAGTAGAAATAAGGATAAATTCAGAAAAATCAACTTAAAAAAGTACATTTTTTATTAGTACATGGGACATTGTGAAGGTAGGAAACATAAGGTAATTTATGTTTAATAGACTTCCCAGCTGATCTCTCTGAGTGAAGTAGAATGAGCTGATGAGATGAGACTGGAAGGAGTGTCCAAAGTCAGATTTATAGTAGGGATGGGCAATTCAAAAGCCAGCAAATTTAAAAGCACAACAGCAGTAGGGAAGGTTGATGGGAAAAGCAAATGCAGACAGAGATCAGTAATAGGCAGAGAGCAGCTAGTCACACTGCACTACAGCAAAATAAAGATGGCACTAAATACTTGTACTTAAATGAGGAATTCTAATTCTCAGCTCCTTCCACTAATTAGCTGGATTTTATTCACTCTGTGCAAAAAATAATTTTCATAACTGATCCTAGCCAAGACCTCTTAAAACTCCAAAAAGAGCAAAAAAACTAAAACAAAACAAACTACCATATAAGAATAAAGATACAAAATGAAAACAGCAAAACCTTGAATAAATAACTTGAATTCAAAATCAAATGCAGAGAAAGATCAGCAAAAGTCAGACAGAGAACAGCAAGTCACAAGCACTGCCTTTATTGGTGGTGGAGGGTAGGAAAATATAACATATCTTTTGCCTTTTAGAATATGAATAAGAAAACAGTCACTAACTAGGCATTTAACAGTACTGCTAGTATAAAAGAGTGGAAACAATTGCCAGCTAAGTAACTTAATGATACTGGCAATATAATAGCTATAAGAATGACTTAGGTGCAACCACTGCTAATAAAATGCATACAGATAGGACATTGAGAACACCTAACAGCAAATACCATCAGGAAAAGAAAAGACACAAAACAAGCTTTCATTGTTGAAATAGGTTGTACAATTAACATTAGTATGAGAGCTAAGAAATAAAATGCCTGGCTAGACAGATGTGTTCAGAAGGTCCAGTAGTTAGATGGCTAGGTCCATTTAGTTCTGTACTGCATATCAGACAGTAGGATCAGTATACATATAGCACTTCTATTACACAAGTCACTTCTGGTCTCATTATAGGCTAGTGTAGAAAGTTAGTGTTAGGTATAGTGAAGCACACAAGGGAAGAGAAGAAATTTTCAGGTATCATGAAGGTAACAGTTGATATCAAAGCAGGTGGGAGGTGAAATAGCTTTGTGATGCACCCAGAACCATAACATTTTCATTGACTCGCCTACCCACCATTGTGTCATCTATGTAACTGAGGTGTATTTTTTTTTCTTTCTGCTATTTGTTTTATATTTCAAAAGTGACCTGTCAACAACTACTGTACACAATTACAGAACACATTTATATCACAGCAATACATAGACATTGTATCATGTTTTTGGTTATGTGCATTGCAACAGTAATGATATCTTCATATATGAAGCAACACACCCTGCTGTAAGGAATTCTAAGATCACATACAGTCTTTTAGCACTTTTATTTCTTTCCTTAAAGACTTCCCCAAAAAATGGCACAAGAACAAATGTAATTCTTAAAAAGCCAAAACTAAAAATCACATGAGGGAGGTGAGGTCAACCAATAAAAAGTCTAGTGTAAATTATAGTGCTCTCAGAGTTGGTATATATAATGCAGGAGGGATGGGGTGCAGGGGGGCTTGCACCCCTGGAAAACCATAAAAACATGTCCTTAAGACTAACAATTCCCATGGCAGCTTCACAATTACAGCCTGAGGGTCTGATGTCATCTCCTATTTCGAATAATTTCAAATACAGACATTGAGGTGATAATTTCTGACATTCTGTACAACTGACATTACTAAATTCAACAAGTAAATTTGACCAACTCAATAGATTTTGTTCTGACATTCAACATTTTGATAGTAAACCTATATATATATATATATATATATATATATATATATATACATACATATATATATATATATATATATATATATATATATATATATATATATATATATATATATATATACACACACACACACACACACACACACACACACACACACACACTTGTTTGAAGAACAGAAAGCTGAGACCCACTTCAGCAAAAGTGTACTTTCGCGTAAATCAGTTAACTGCAGCACGGTACAGTGGGGATAAGGAAATATACCCTTTTTCTCCACTGAAGTGCAATCTCAAAGTTAGTATATATAAGTAGCGGAGGTGTGTCCGGCAAAGAGAAACACATTTTTGCAGGGGGGCAAGCCTGCCTGCACCCCCCACACCCCCACTACTTATATATACCAACTCCAAGATTGGTATATTTCCTTATCCCTACTCTACCATGCTTCAGTTAACTGATTTACGCGAAAGTGCAATTTTGCTTATGTGCACTTTCGCTGTAGTGGGATCTCGGCTTTCTGTTGTTTGAACAAGTGAGTTTTCGAACAACAGAAGTATATATATATATATATATATATATATATATATATATATATATATATATATATATATATATATATATATATATATATATATATATATACATATATATATATATATATATATATATATATATATATATATATATCTACACACACACACACACACACACACACACACACACACACACACACACACACACACACACACACACACACACACACACACACACACACACACACACACACCCACACACACTTACGGGTCTATATTAGAACATCGAAGTTTCAAAACTTCGAATGTTCTAATATCGAACCCTATTCAGCAAAAGCTGCAAACATCGAACATACAGAACAGCAAATTTTTTCCTAGGGAAAAAATTTGCTGTTCCAAAACACACAACACAAGCACACCAAACAAACAGCAATCCACACACATACACCTAAAATCTTAAACTTAACCCTACACTAAACTATACACACACCACTAACTATCCACTTACCTTAACCCAAACCCTAACCCTAAGGTCTGTCATTATCGCACACTCACCTCACCCGCGCCCTAACCCTAACTCACCTACCCCGCCCTAACCTCACGTCCACACAATTGCACACATACCTAACCCGCGCCCTAACCCTAACTCACCTAACCTGCCCTAACCCTCACGTCTACACAATCGCACACATACCTAACCCACACCCTAACCCTAACTACCCTAACCTGCACTCATTCGCACACTTACCTGAACCCGACCTGTAACTTTCCATCACCGCACTGAAAATACCAAAGAAACAGAAACAGACATCTGAATTCTTTCCCTAGGAAAAAAATGGTTTTCTGTTGCTTCGATATTTTCAGCTTTTGCTGAATAGGGTTCGATATTAGAACATTCGAGGTTTTGAAACTTCGATGTTCTAATATAGACCCCCACACATACATACTCAGGCCACTTCAGAGTAACTGCCTTTCTTTTGAAGTTATGGATTTTTATACTTACATATGATGAAGATTTCAAAACTCAAAACTGTGACCCAAAATATACACATTAGTAAAAATAATTTCAACATGGATTCAATGTAATTAATATGATCAGTTCTTATAAACAACATTATAGTATTGCATAATGTAGGTAACATAATTCATATATTTGCTTGCTATACATCAAATACCAGTTATGTAAGAATTCCTCCCTATTGCTGAAGGCATTAACTTCTCATGTCTAATGAGGTAACAGTGTCATTCCATTGACAGGTCGAGGTATCCACCAATAAACTCACAACTGCAGTTTTAGATATCAAAGACCTCCCACTATTCAGTCAGTAACTTTTTTTTAATTTCAAATGCTGTAATTCACCTGTAAAACTGCACTACTGGGTGATGCAGTTCTAATCAAAGCACACCAAAAATAAATGTTATAGAAGTGCTTTTCTAGGAGGTTTAGTATTCAGTGTATGGCCAGCCCAACAGAATAAATAAAGCCAAAGCATCAGCAGTGATCCATAATGCATATAAAGATCTATATGCAAAAGTAATCCTGTATAGGCCAGATTCATGTTTGCCATTGGCATCATTTGTTCCCCAAATAATTTTCTTAAGAAGGAAGAATATTAATACTAAGCCTACATACCAGAACATAATAAACACATTAATTACAATTTTAAGTTTCTATGTAACTGAATTTAACTCTATCACATTTGGAAGCAATTGCTATGCAGGTAGAATAGCCTTCATATGAAGCAGAGTAAACACATTGACTTATTTGTACATTATTAGTACATGCCTACAATGGAAGACCATGGAAGAACAGTAGATACCTTTTTTTCTGAAGTGTGTGCCCTCTCTAAATCAGTAAGAATTAATAACTTCGAGATTAATCTCCTGCTTAAGAAACTGAACCTTCCCTTCCCTCTACATCAGTCATGTCGTTCAGTCTATCTTCAACACACCCCATACACATTCAAACCTCAGGCATAATCTAGCATGGATTGTGATCTCACCATTTCATATAGAATTCCTATAAGATGTTTCTAACTCTAAGCATTGTAAAGTCCCAAGGGAAGATGTAATTCATTGGCTAAGTATACCTTTGATACAACTTCAGAAGTAATCCCTGCCTTCCCTTCATCTCACCAAGAATTATTAACTGATGCAAATAAGTTATTAGCTCAACACAAACTGCATCTAATTCTCTAGAAGAGTTTGTCTTTACAAACTGACTTAGGGATTTAATAATATTAGTCATTGTATAAGGTAACTGAACATATTTTAATATCCACTCCACCAGGCTAGAAACCCTGCTTGTTTGAACAGTTCTTTTTATTTTCATCTAACCGAAGGCAGCACTAGTAAAGAGCCATAACAAAATTGGATCAAGGGGCGATAGTTATTATTAGCATATAATATGCTGTATAACCAGGGTGTGATCAACTTATCAATTTTTTTGACAGGCAGGCATTCAAAAGGTGGTGTGCATATTTGTGTGTGTGTGTGTGTGTGTGTGTGTGTGTGTGTGTGTGTGTGTGTGTGTGTGTGTGTGTGTGTGTGTGTGTGTGTGGCTTCTATGTGTGTGAACTTTGTCTGTCAGTCTATCTTTCAAGAAATATAGCCCTATTCAACATTTCCTTCTCTGATTTGTGTCACTTAGTGTTAAGATATGCTTCAGCTGTCCTGTGATCATGATGTGGTAAGCTAAAACAGAAAACTACTACTGTTTTTTTAGGTTTAAAGATTACTTATGATTAAGCTGCCTATCACTCATGCTGGAGTAGCATTTAAGTCCTTACATGTCTTATCATAAATGGTGACAGCCTGTGTTATTTAAGCTAAAGGAAGTGTTATATAAATTAAAATAAAGGAATGAACAAACAGGAGACATATGCTTGTTATATACATAGAACACAGAGCTAGTTTGTATTAAGATACCCTAAAATGTTTTTAAACAAACAAGCCAGTCTGTAGAGTGTCCTAACTGCAGTGCAAAGTAATTTTGTCATGTTCAGAAGATATTTAGTAATCTCCACTATAAATGGCTATTTGCTTAAGATATAGATTTTGTTTCACAGTAGAGCCTACAAAGCATGTCCTTCTCATTTCATATTAATTTATTAAAGGTGTAGCTTATTAAAACCTCCCAAACACTGCTAAGATGAAGTAGATCATATAGATTCAAGCCATTGTAGATAAATATCCTAAATGTTTTGTTTTATTGTCTGATTATTTTTAGTAACTTTGATGTGCCTTATAATGAAGTCCTGTAATTTATTCATGTGTCTGGGCACTAAAGATTGAGACACATCACAGTCTCACATAATATCTTGGTTTCCACAGAGACTGGCTGCTAACACATTTCTGTACAGTTGTGCATATTCTTTAAATGTCAGCAAGATAGACTTGTTGACCTTTCACTGATTCAACATTCCCCTGATTGGCCTTGGTACAGTAGGGGGCACTGGGCTGAAATATTAGAATTGTTACTGTCTTCATTTTACAAGGAATAGGCCAACTATACTATGCAAATATATGGACATTCTGAAAAACTGTGGATGGTCTGCCTTTAGTGTTTTAATTAATTTGTTTTCTCCTTTTTTAATTTTTTTTTTTGCCAGCATTTGCGCTATGCGCCACTTGTCATAAACATGTTTAGTTATGCTCAGCTGGTTTGCACGAAGAGCAACAGCACACAAACTGGAGGAATGGACCACCCAGGTTGTTGTAGATACAACCCAGACAGCCACACATATGAACTGGATGCATTCAATTAATGATATGATGCATTGCACAACCATGGTAAGTGGTGTTGCGCTACAGTTAACAGTGAGAACCTTACAATAACTGCTAAGATAGCAAACAGCCATCTCATTCATCCTGTGGCAGCAGGTGTTAAGCATAGGGGTGGACTGCAGATGGTACAGGGTTCTAGTACAGGGTATGCAAGGTTTGTTTTACAGTTGTGAGAGTGTAGATTATAGCAATAAAGTGAAAGACACACAACTGTTTTTTTTAAATATTCTTATTGTAATAGCTGCAAGTGTAGGACAACCACATATATGATAAAATTGATTAGCTCATTTACACAAGAAATGGAGAAGAAAGGAAAGTGGTGAAATGGAGAGGAATCAGGGGAATGCCCAAAGTGAAAACAAGGCAGGAATGTACAAGAAGGATGTAGGAAAGAACCATAGCTATCCATTTCTTTGAGAACACAACATACTAATTTGGCTGCATTTGGACTGTCAGTTCTAGAGAGAGGGGTGACCACAACACAGTCTGTTGTATTGAGAATTTGATGGAATCATGTGTGTGTCATGAACACACATGTGCACAATGGAGACCTATGTACTGGACATTTTCTTTTTTTTGTGGGACAACTGCCCATTTTTTTTTTTTTGAGAGAGAGAGAAAGGAATGTTGGGGAAGGGCTGCAGGAATGTCTGGGTTAGGAATGTTGGGCAGGTAAGGAAGCAATTGTAGACAGACAAGACAAACAAGACAAGAGACAGGGATGGTGAAGGACACATGAGGTGGCTGAACACCATGGATGAGGTGAAAGTGGGGATATCATGAGCCCATGGGCATCAAATTGAGTGACAGTGAGAATCAAGTCCTCATCCACTGGACTGTCTTCACTTTTGAATCACTGCACCGATGGCTGCAGTGTCTAATGTGTGTCTCCTTGTGCTATTTAATACAACAATGGCCAGCAGTGTCTCCAGCTGCATAGGCATGCAACAACATTGAGATGCACAGTCCTATGCACCATCTCTGGCAGTTCTTCACGTGTGATAATCTCACCCCCTCTCCCACTGCACCCAGAGAGAGCCACAGACTTGTCCTCCAAGGCAGAACTAGAAAACCAGAGTAATGCATGCATACTTCCCTATTACAGTTAAGAAATGAATGCTCAATTGGATACAGCTGTAAAATTCATGAAAATATCCAAAAAGGGCCAAACAGTTACCAGTACCAGTTACCAGTACTGGGGTCCATTAATACAGCTGTAAAACGAACAAATAAATGCGTCATAACTTTTAATGCTAAAATAATCCCACTCTTGGGAGGCATACATTTCACATCTGTCTTGGATTCATGCCAATCTAGCAGCAAGTGTTTGTGCATTCAGTGCACAGTCTGTGACGGCTCTGGAAAAAACAGAACACAACAGAATACCATTAAGCATACCAGTCCTGACAAATCTAGCTTTTAACTTTGATAAGTAGTCTCTGTAAGTGATATTTAGACATATGTGGGGTGCCCCCAGTCCTACATTCCTTGATCTAACTGTTGAGGGTATTCCCCCTTCCTCATCCTGAGGTCCCTGTAGTGGTCCTTTCATTGTTCACCAGTGCAGGGCATACTGATAGCACTGGTCAGAGCCTGAGCCAGATGATTCCATGCTTCTGCCTTGTACTCTGAGCCTTGATAATCCCTCTGCAACAGCTTGGGCCCATGTTCATTGACTAGGAGTCCAACAAACACTTTGGACTCCTGGACACCACATCTTTGAACACAGAATCTGAAAAACTCTCCAGGAACACCAGCCATGCCTATCACAGATCAAGACCAATGTAGAATGATGTTTTCCCACTAACTGCAGGCATCACACTTACTGTGAGTGTGCACTTTCTAGATGTGCAACATTTGAAAGTACTGCACATCACTTACTATCACACAAACATTTTGTGTGACAATATGTGCTGCAGGAAAGTATGTTTTGTGATGGCCAATAGTACTAAATGAGTACATCCAGTGTATGTATGTGGCTGTCTTGGTCCTGTCTGCTGCATGGGTGGCCCATTCATGCGGTTTGAGCACTGCCATTCAACATGCAACTGTAATGCGCATAGGCAAAGCTGTTTGTGCTAAGTGGCACATTGTGCAAACAGTGCTCCCCCCCACAAAAAAAGAAAAAAAAGTATAAAAAAATGGAGAATTAGTTGAAATGAGGAAAACCAATCTATAATATACACAGTAGAATCTGTTAGTACACATGTGATATGACTACATAGGTCTGGATCTTGACTATCACTGGAATGCACTATCACAAAACAGAAGGGAGGACTTATCCATCTTTGCCCCACAAAAACTTTTGCAGCAAAAACATGATGTAATTCCTCACACAACCAAATGCAACTGAATGTACACTATCAAAGCATGACCAATATTTGTAAATGTATTCTATGTAATATATTTGGATATGGTGTACTTACTGGTCACACTACCTGCAATGATTATTCCTTGCAAATATATAACTGTGCTCTACCTTTCTGTGTTTCTTGGTCATTCATCAGTTATCTGACCAGTACTCAGAGACATGCAGTGTGTAAGCCAGTCTATATAATTTACCTTAAAATGTGTGAGAATATTCACTGGGGACAATAAGATATACAGTTGCCATCAAACTAATGGAAGGTTGAATGCCAGAAATAAGCATAGACTGCTGTTTTGGGGTGAGTAGCAATGCTGGGGTCCTGTCATGGAACATACAAAGGTGTAATGCTCTTTCAAGGGTATTTACCCAGGATGAGCAACTGTTATGGCACAAACAAGGCTATGTTGCTCTTATTACTCTCTTTTTTTTTTTTTTTTTGCATCCTACCAGTTTGATCATGTGAGGGTGATGATGCCAGAAACTTCCACGTGACCCATTCCTTTCAAACTTCTCTGTTATGATTTCCCATTTCAAATGTATGTTGCTAAACTGAAGGCATGCAGTGATCAACATTATTTTGAGGAGGTATCAATGCATGAATCTTTGAGGTCTGAGGCTTACTACTTGCTAATGGAGGTATATAAGTCAAATAAGTATTTTTTGTCACCTGCAACATTAATTTCTGTACAAATATCCCATCTTGTAGTTGCTTACTCTACCAAGTGATGAAATACAAGAACATGTCATACTATTATTATACAATAAAGTACATGTTCAGGACTTACCTTGTAAATGCTGGGGTTGACACAGTGTTAGTTCAGGGATGACTCTGATGCAAGGAGTACACAGACAATATATGGGAATGTAAAGGCTGTGGCTCTGAGTTGAGGCTCATGGACATTGCAGGGTTCCTGTATTGTGTTCCTGTCTACCCTGTACCACTCTACAATGTCTATGTCATGTATTTTTGATAAGTTAAATGTGGCCTGAAAACTCTTCTCTGTCTCAGCCTAGGTTGATTGGTGGCAGCAGCATTTCCTGGAGCACATACAAATGAAGTTAAGAAGCAGCAGAAGCTCCTAAAGTTCTATCAGTGTAGACTTTATGTGTCTGTACTCCACTAGTTTTGAAATCCACAGGAAAAAACAGCATGGAGTCTAAATAGTTGCTTTATAACTTCATGACTAGCTAAACCAGATTGGTTGATTAGCATGCAGTTCAGCTGGTTATGCATCTCTGAAACACAGCCTAGACAGATGCAGTCCATTGATAATCTAAATTATAAAAAGGCAAATGTGTAGCTCGCCAGAATGTTGGTGAATATACTTGCTACATGTTCAGCAAAGCAAACTATTTTCCAAGCTATCTTTACAGAGGAGTATTGAACTCCAGCAGATATGCTGTCATTTTGTTTTACCTATATAATGCATATGCTAGAATACATTAATGAATAATGTGAAGGAAAGCCTTTTACACTGTTATCTGTATGCATTAATTCAAAGTGTACTGATGACATGGCCATGTTTGTCAAGCCATTTCAGAGGTACAAATGATTGACAATACATGAAAATAGTAAGATGTGTGATATATATGTAAAAATGTTTTAGGGACAGGTCCTTTGAATGCACGTTTAGCATTTCTAATGTGTTTTATTAGCAAAATGGTTCATGCACCTGTTCTTTAGTAGGTGGGGGAAGCAAAGAGAAATTACTGTTATCTCACAAACTAGAACAAACTGTTCTTTTGAGTGGTGGCACAGTTGAGTTACTGCTATGGCACATCCAGCGATATGTTGCCCTTGCTACTCTCCTTGTTTTGCATCTTGCCTGTTGTTAGTATTTCACATATGTTGTATGTGTCATGTTTTTCCAGTGGATACAACTGACTGCTTTACTTAACTGTTTTATCTGGTAACAGTTACTTTGCAGTTATGTGATAGTTATGTGTATTATAATTTTGTTGTGTTTTAAGACTCACAATGTAATTGAGGCCCAGACCCCCCTCCCTTCAGTGAGGCAGAAAACACAATAATGGTGGATATGTTAAATAAGTATGGTGCTTTTCTTCTTGGAAGGGTTGCCCCAATATGCCAGACAGGCTAAGGATATGGCAGCAAATTGTTGATAACATAAATGCCATGGTCAGCCATGGCGGCACTTATAAGCAGGTGTGCCACAGGGCCACTGACATGCTCACATTTGCACAGAAGCATGCAGCTGCTGTTGCCCCAGATCAGAGGGTAATTGTAGGTGTGTCTGCTGCAGAACCACCTCTCACCCCCAGTGAAGCATTCCTAGTGAATCTTCTGACATAGGACAACTCACAGCAGAGTGGCTCACAATATGTCCTTGATGTGGGTGCAACTCCTTCTCAGTCCCAGGAAGAGCTTCCAGGTAGGCTTTGTTATATGACCAGTTCAACACTGCTGTATAGTACAACAATTGAAATAAAAGTTACTTCTGTGTGACTTGTGTTTTTGTTGGGAGGGGGAGATTAAATATTAATTCAGTGATAAGCCCAGTTTGGAGTTGTCAGCCACGTACTTGTTAAAGTAAAACATCATGCTGATTGAGAGGAGTACATATAGTACCTCTTGTCTTACTGTTAAATGTAATTATGTTGGCCTTATCTCTTGTTTAACTTCTTTCAGGACTGTCAGGAACCCAACAGCATTGGCTTCCTGCAGGTGGTAAGCCAAATCAAGTTATTTCAGTACTGCAGATCAATTTCTATAATCTAATGTGTCATTGTAGGCCTGTTGTGCATATTGCTGTACTGTCTGTAATACTGGTAGCTCTGTTACTTGTTTAGCATATATTGCACCATAGTAGTGCCGGTATTACTGTATGCCTGTGTTTCCCACTTTTTATCAAAGGTGATCATGACAGTGGGAGTGTGGACCCTCTGCCACCTGATGTCAGTGCCTCATCAGATGCTGATGATGATGGTTGCAAAATTGAGGCACAGTCGGGGGGGGAGTCCATAGGTTAAATCTGACGCAGTGGTTGACATTCAGCAACCCCCTTCATTTTCCCCAGACACAAGCAGTATTCATATGCCTACCCAGTCCACTGAACCCACAGATATAGGACAGGTGGAAGATGATGACAGTGAGCAGAGAAGTTTGGCTACTGCAACTTCAATGCCTGTTGAGTCTGGCCAAAGTCAAAGTGTTAGTGAGGTGCCACACAGGATGGTTGATAGGGGTGCTCGGAGGGGGGCCTGCTGTTCCTCCTACATCGGTTGCAGGTGTCTCTTCCTGTGTCACTCAGTGTATGTTTAGTGCCATCAGAGAGGCACAGGCAGATTCAGAAAGGTGTTCCAGACAAATTCTCAGGGTTGTGGAAGGGGCACAATCTGACATGCATGACTACCTCCACCATGTCGCCAATTCCCTGGATTGGATGAATGACATGTTGGGATGAAGGGTGTCTGTGACTGACTGAGGGGTATCTGTCATGGAACAAGCAGTGTCTGTGATGGAATGTCTGCTGGGATGGGAATGGCATCCTCATGGGCTTAGGTTAGCATAGCATCTGCTGAGTCCCAATGTGGCTATTCCTGATCATGCTCCCGTAGTGGCAGTACTTCTGCTGGTCCATCAGGAAGATTGCCGTCTACATCCAGACATGGCAGGCCATGGGGGTCATGATCCTGGACATTGCAGTGAAGGGACTTCATCCAGCAGGCATCCTTCACACTCAGGTGGCAGCACTCTATCTGACCTAGGGCATGGAGGTGCTAATGCAACTCCTGGCAGAGCCATTTCCAGTGGTCTGGGGGACAACAATGAACTGCCACCTCTACCATGCATGGCTCACACCTGTCCAGCTAGCACTGAGCATGGCTGTGTTCATGCAGACTTTCACACACCACTTTGACATGGAGGACTCCTACAGACACACACAGCCTTCCTGCTTTACTTTCTTCCTCGCACACACTCACCGACCTTTTGTGTCAGCCTGGGCTTCTTGTTCCTCCAGCACCATGTGCAAGTGATGATAATTGTGCCATATCCCTGTATTCTCTTTTTTGGATTCAGGTATACAAAAACGTTGCGTTTGATGCACAAGTTGCATAGCTAATTAGTGCCTAGTATATCTGCATTTGTGTTGTTGAACTGATAATTGTAACTGTCAGTTATATTTGCCTTGCCAAATGTTACTGTGAATTACATCATCATGACAGTACTTTCTAGTGTATTCTTTTATAAGGATTGTGAAGTCAGAAATGCAATGTGTGACATTACTTTATAACATTTTTCTTCAATGTGTTTCAGTACATATGCATGGTGCACATCATAAGACACACCATTACATGCAAATCTCAGGATTGTATGGTGGAACAGTAATAGAGTATAATGCTCTCTCTGGCAGAAACTTCTCAAGATGCACACAGCAGCTGGAGAGATCACAGGGCTTTCTCATTAAGATAACACAAGGCTTACTAGCCATGCCATGATGTACGTGGGTAGATTAAAAACATGTCACTGTCATCTGTTTGGTATCACATTGCATTGTAACTGATTATAAGCCTATTACTTTTCATTTAAACACTTGGGCTTCAGGCCAGTTGTCTTACAATTGAAGGTTTGCAGTCTACACTCTGGTGGTAGGAGAGAGTAGCGTCTGCCCTTCTGAGCAGGGAATTGCCCATTGAATGCTTACTGTGGCTGTTGTTCTAAGTCTCTTAGTAATCGTTTAAGCACTTGGCCTCTAAACCAGTTATTTTACATTAGGAGGGTTTGTGGTGTAGACTCCTGTGTCAGTGGGAAATAGCCTACACCCTTCTATGCTGGGAATTGCTGGTTGAAGGCTTATTGTGTCTGTTATTCTGAAAGTGTATTAGTTCTGGTTTAAGCACTTGTGCTCCATACCACTCATTTCACACTAGTAAGGTTTGATGTCTACACTCTTGTTGGAGTATTCTACTGGATTTATGCTTCATTTAAAATGTTTGTTTTTCTGTTGTGATTATGATTTTCTGCACTTTGGATTTTTAGGATGTCTGCTTTTTATATCATAGGCTAAATTCAGCCTTGATGAAGTTAGACTGTTTGGCATCATTAGATGACTAAAACCAGCTTTCTTACATATAGAAGGCCCCCCTGCACCCTTGTGGTGGAACTATGCAGCGAAGAACCCATATGACTTGGGGATTGTTTTACTTGTTTAAGATAGTTTAGTTTAACTTCACTTGCATTACAGCAATGTGTTTTGGGGTATTTCCACTCAGTTTACTCTAGTTGCTCACAGCTTGCACTGTTGCCCTGTGAGTAACTCAGGTGTGCATTGTGAAACACTGACACATTTTTGTAACCCTAGTTCTCCATAGAACAGACACCTGGTCTATCTAGCCCACTCCCCATTACTTACTATAATATATGCTTTCCATAATGGATGGACAGTTTTCCACTATGTCTCCAGGCAGCCTGATGAACATGTGCATCCTGAGTCCACACAGCAATTGCCTCATATATACTGATAACTGTTTACTGCTAAAACAAACTACTACTACATGTGAGAGCTGTATATATATATATATATATATATATATATATATATATATATATATATATATATATATATATATATATACATTATAAATTTGGAATTGATTATTTCACATAACAACAAACCAGATATCAAACACGTTGTAAAGACTCACAAAACATAAACTCACATAGTTGGAGGAACTTGATAGAAACCTAACTAAAGATTGGAGACCTCCCAGGGGCAAGCCTACTGCACACAGTCCAGACCCAACAGAATCCACTACGCATAATAATACACATAACAGTGCCTCAGCCAATAAGCCCCTCAGGCAAAACATGTTAAAAGCAAATGTCTTGCTCATAAACAACTCCATAGTGAGGCACACAGATGTTTCCCTCACCAAGCTGGACAAGGAGAAGGTCATAGTCAGCTGTCTGACAGGTGCTAGGTCCATCAGATCATGCACACACTCAAGTATCTCAACTAGTACCGTTATGATGCTGTCAAAGTCTATGTTGAAGTAAATGACTGGAGCTGTACCTCACCTTACTATATGAAGGTGTTTTCCTCCACCAAAGTGGCCTTTTTAGGAAATGTCAGAAGTAAAGTCCCAATGTAAAAGTATCCACCACAGACAAACTGAAGGTTATCCTGCTTAATGCATGGAGCACAAATCAAACTGCACTCACTGGAAGAACTTACCTTGGCAGATGCCCATGTCTCTGAAGTCACACAGACATGGTTCAAGGCTGCAGAGAACACCCTGGCCATGCAGGAGTACAATGCCTTCAACATGCTCACACATCAAAATGAGCATGAAATAAACAAAGGTGGAGGTGTATACATCTTCATTAAAGACAAATACTTTGCAAGACTGGTCAAAGAGTATGACTCTGTAGCACTACTCCAATTTCAACTAACTGTATTTAAATCCCTCTTCCATATCATTGATAGCTACAGTTCCCTCAGCCTGAACCACAAGGACCACTCTGCTTTCTTGGACCTAACTGAATCCCTCACTAGATAGCCAAACGCCTTAGTCATGTGTGACTTCAGCTAACCTTCCATCAATTTGCAGTCATATATGTGCACAAACACACACACCCTAAGGTTTCCAGACTTTGTTAATACACATGATGTGTAACAGATAGTCTGCACCCCCACAAGGGGCTTGAATGTCTTAGACTTAATACTGGTCAACATACTGGTTCTCTGCACTAACCCCCTGTGTGTTGGCTCCCCTGGTCAGGTCAGTTCACAATTCAGTCTTTTTACATTCACAATCATACCTGACAGCCCTGAAGAGCAATCTATAGGCTTCTAACCGGTGCCATAAAGAGTTGCAAACCCCCTGCTACTACTCTCAACAATGATTGCTTTACAGTGCACAAATGGCCTGTATAAACAGCTATACAAATGTATAGCATTGGCTGAACACGAATGGAACAAAACAAGTTCCTCACCAAAAACAAACCATCCTAGTGGGCATTGAACATGCACAGATTATACAAATTGTACAAAACACAAATCCAAAAGCCGCTAGGGATGAAGCTCTCCCAAAAAAAAGCAAAATGCAGTAACAAAAGTCCAAACTAGTGAGCGCTTTTGTGCCTCCTGGCACTTCTTCAGGCAATACAAACACTGCAAAAATTGCTGCAGATATATGGTTGGTTGGCTGTGAAATAATGTGGGTGAGGCAACCCTTTTTTATTGAGATTTTTGCAGTGTTTGTATTGTCTGAAGAAGTACCAGGAGGCACAAAAGTGCTCACTAGTTTGTACCTGAATAAAAGTTTTGTCTTTTATTTAATATGAAGAGAGCCATGTTTATTTACTCCCAGTTTGGACTTTTTTATACAAATTGTATCAGAAAGCAATAGGGAACTGACTCAGCAGAGGAAGGACAACGTTCACAGCTTGAACAGAGAAATTAGCTGTCTTAAAAAGCCCTCTAAAACAATGTACAAATCTAAAGTAGCATCTCTAGCTAAAGATAATTAGGAGGCATTCTTTAGCTATGTCAGACATCTAAAAGTGAAGGCCCAGCTTCGTGACTAATTAGTAGAGGGTGGTACCACTCATATTGATCCTGAGGACATCTCCAACCTGCTACCAGACAGTTTGGGGAAAACTTCATCCCCCTGTCCCCACCAGACATATTCAAAGCATACTTGTCACCAGTAATCTACCTAGTAACTTCCTATGAACCTAAGGTGTCATCTGCCTGGGCTCCAGGCCAGTCTCTGATCATGGCTTTGTGGGATGGATGGATATGCAATGATCTGATATAGCTGATTACATCAGTATTGTCTGCTGAGCATATGGTGATAGTGTCCCACTTGCCTATATAAAAGGATCTCTGTAATGGCAAGTAGCATCTGTCTCACACATACACAGTTGACTACAGTGAGAACAGAACTGTTATCTATCTAAGTACACAGACTACAGAACACAGTACTATATGCAAGTGTCTCAGCACATTTGGTTTTCCCATTTCTGCAGGTCAACTTATAGTGGATAACATCAGAAGGTCATATGGGAGTCAAAAGGTTGGGAGGGCTTTATGAAATGATGTGTAGGCTTATGTAGGTATGAAAAGAGTAGCAAGCAATGCCACTGGAAAAGTAAATGTAAAATGGCACATCTGTTCTGCTGAGTAGACAGACACACACTCACCCAGTTGACTGCAGTGAGAACAGAACCCATATCTATCTAAGGTATACAGACTGCAGAACTTGGTACTTAATGCAAGTGCCATGTCACAAGTTTGGCTTTTTTTAATCAAAACACTTTTAGTGAAGAACTTTTTTTTTTAAATACATCACATTAGATATTGTTAAACAGAAAAAATGTATATATGTTAAATTGATCAGACAATTGGAATGAATATCAAAAACATCCAAAACCTGGAAAACACCAAACTATTTACAAGGGTGTCCAGCTAGATAAATACTTTTGATTTTACAGTTCAGAAGTTTAAGTTAAATGGTATTACAGTCAAATATTTAAAGTATCTCCATAACTTTCATCCAAGCATTGTAATAGGAGATAATTCTTTCAGTTCTTGTCCTAACTGTAGCCATATCCATTCATGATACATTAAGGGTGATGTTCTTGAATTCTATAAAGGTGGGAGAAATCTCACTTTTCCACTTAGTAGTAATAGTTTTGTGGGCAATATTGTATTGAATCCAAAGTAAACATAATTTAAATTTAGGGACACATTTAGGAATAGGGGTATTAAACAGAATCAAATACTTGGTCAACTGAAAATTATCACTGAAAATGACTTGTAAAAAATAATTAATTTTCCCTCAAAAGATTTAAGTAAGTTACACTCATAAAATATATGTTGCCAGTTAGTAGTCATCTTTAACTTGCATCTGTGGCATACTCATTTTGATTAGATACTAATTCCATTTTATGAGGAGTAAAATAAATTTGATGAATACATTTCCATGAGAACAATTTCCATTGTAAGGATAAGGATGTTTGCATTGAGGAAATTAAGATGAGTTTTTTTGTCATCTTCAAAAGGAGGTTGATTATTAATGATTTTATAATAAATCCAATAATTTTCTTTAAAATAAGATTTTATGTTTCTAATTAGTTTATACAATTTAGAAACCTGACCTTTTCCTTGAACAGTTTGAGTACTCATAATAATTAGATATTCTGTTAATTTAGGAATGCTTTCCCTGTATGGTGAATACATTAATTTGATTTTAATTATAAAATGATTTATTTCATGAAATGCCAACCTCTGCTCATTATCTATATTAAAATTATTCATAAGCTCTTTCATATTATGTATCTTTCCAGAGTCCATCAAATGGTGCCAAAATATTACATTTTCCTTTTCATAATATTCATATTATTATTGATAAAAGTGTCTAAAATATTAGCTGGGTAAGCAATTGGGAACGATAGAAAAAAACCTGTCTTTAATATTGTAATTTTTATTTATGAAGGATCTAAAAGAAGACATTGCCTTAGATATAGATTTAGAGGGAATAGATTTATTTTTGTTACCTTGAGTAAACTCTTTCACCACCCAACACAGTCTATCTGTCAAAATATTTGTATACTTGAGGATTAAAAGAAAATTTTTAATTTAACCATATTTGTTCTTGAAAGTGTTTCCATCTTGCTGAATATGAAAAGTTTGACCTTAGAGAAAGTGTTCTGAAATTAGATGCTAAGACATACATATCAAAGTCTGGAAGGTTAATTATTTTTGCCTCCCAGTCTTTTCTAATTCAATTATTGTTTTTTTAAGGTGCCATAAAATTAGCATGAGTTTGTTAAATTGATCAGTGTACAATTTAAGAGGAGGTAATAAAATGGCTTGAACATAATATAATATGTTTGGGAATATAATCAAATAGCTATCCTTCATTGTGAAAAATAACTTATTCAATTTCTCAATGAGGAGTTTAATTTTATTTAAGATATTTCTAAAATTAACACCAATAATTTCATTTAAATAATTGGTTAAGATAATACCCACATTTTTAATTTTATCTGTAGCAATATATTTAGTAAACTATTTGTTTATGTCATTCTTATTGAAATTTATGAGTAAAATCTTAGTCTTATTTTCATTGAATTTAAGCCCAGACATTTTCTCAAGTAATCGATAATATCCATTAAATGTTGCAAAGAATTATTATGATCACTCAATTTTAATAAAATGTCATCAGCAAATAATGGAATCTTTGACAGTAAAGTGTCTGTAAAATGGATTCCTTTAATGTTTGGATTCATTCTAACACAATATGCAAATGGCTCAATGACTAAAGCAAATAACAGAGGGGATAAAGGAAAACCCTGTTTCATACCCTTAACAATTTTAATTGATGTAAAAGTACTTGTCCATATCTTAATATAGGTTAAGGAATTTTCATATAGTTGTTTAATTAATTGGATAAACTTATGTGAAAATCCATATTCATCTAGAGCCTGAAACAAATAATCAACAAGACTGTATCAAATGGGCTATTTATATCTAAACTTACTATAGTCAAAAAATATAATTTACAATTAATATAATCAATTAATGTTGGGATACTTTTAATATTATCATATGTGTTCTATATTTTATAAATCCAGTTTGGTCTTCATCAATTAATAATGGGATCAAATGTTTAACTCTATTAGCATATATGGCCATAAACATTTTATAGTCAATGTTTAAAAGAGATATTGGTCTGTACGAAGAGTATTTTTTAGGATGTTTGTCTTATTTTAGCATTGGATGTATTAAGGTATATTTCTAATTAGGAGGGATAGTATTACTTTGTTTAACTGAATTATATACTTTTAAAAGTAAATTTAACACTTCCTTGGGTAATAATTAGTACATGTCTGGGATAATATTATCAATTCCAGGTGCTTTATTTAACTATATTAATTTGGGACTTAATATTTCTTATTGTAATTTATTTATCAATAACTTCATATGCTCTTCTGTTAATTTATTCTTGATGTATTTTTAAAGAAAGTTTATATTATCATTTGTCATTGATTTTCTATGTTATTAGTGATAATTAAGGTAAAGTGTTCTTTAAATATTCTAAAATACTTTCTAAATCATAAACATTTTTTTCTTAGCACCAGGGAAATATAATTACTTAATCTGATTAAAATGCATAACCTTTTTTGTTCTATTTGCTATTTGTCTTTGATTTTCAGGGTTCATGGAGTAAGAAATTAGTTTAATTTTTTCTAAGTTGATCACAGTTTTGTGATGTAATATCTGTAAATAACTTTTATCTCATCATATTCCTCTTGTAAACTAGTGTTTCTTTTTAGGATATCAAGCTTCAGTTTATCCAATTTCAGTTGTAAATCTTCAAGTTTTTTATCCCAACACTTTTTCTTATTTATAAACCAAGCTAGTATTTTATCATACAAATAAGACTTCAACAAATCCCACACAAATATTTCTGATTTATCAGCAGTATAATTTATTTTCAAAAAAGTTTGAATTTTCTTAGCATTATATAAGCTGGGATTCTTGTAATGTTTAGAAATTGTTTTGGATTTATTATTAAATTAAATGTCATTGCATTATGTTCAGATAGGGAGCATGCAACTACCTAAACTCTATCAATTTTAGAAGAAATGTTTCAAGAAATATAAACACCATCTACTCTTGAATGAGTACCATGGCAATGAGAATGGTATGAAAAAATAGTGAGTTAGGGTCAGCAAAATCATTAACGTCTATAATATTAACAGTACTGATAAAGTCTAATAGGCTTTTGATGTGGCTGATTTACTAAGTGTATTCATTGCATTAGTATCGTCATCAGATAAAGTGCAGTTATAATCTCCTGTAAGTATTATATTCCCCTTAAGAGTATTGTATAATATCTTCTAAATGATGCTTGATCATTTTGACTCCTAATCCGGGAAGCCAGTATAAGTTAATTAATGTATAAAGTTTGCCATTTATTTTGAAGGACACTAAACATAACATACCAGAATTATCATGACAAGTGTTTTTAATTTTAGGCATTAAAACAGAACTTCTCCACAGAAGTTCTACACCTACCTTTTTTTTTTTTTTTTTTGATTATGATGTGAACGTACTAAGACGGAGTAGTTAGTTCAGTAAAGTCTGTCTATATCTCCCTGTATAAATGCATTTTCTGAAGAAAAACAACTTGAGCATTAAATAACTTAAGATATTTAAAAAGACATTCCCTCTTGCAGCTGCTGTTTTGACTATTAACATTAATGGAAACACATTTATTACACATATTCTGATTAGTAGCATATTTAGTGAAATCAATTATATTGCTATATAAAAACTTGTCTAGATTTTTAACTGCACATATAAAGAAATAAACAAAAAATACCCCCCTTATTTATATTTAACTACCAGCGGGAAATAAATATCGAATGAACCAATAGGGAGTTTATGGAAAAGAAACATTAAAGTACCCTTATGAAATTGAGATGTATAACACCACTGAATTATTGATGAAAGAATAAAAAAACATAAAAAACAAAATGTGTATCTCAAATTGCAACAAATATAAAAGTTGCAATCTATAAAATGAGAAGAATCTTATAGCAGTACATACTTGCTTCAATTAAACAGGCTTAAAGAAAGTTTTTGATTACTCAAGTATAAAATAAATTTAAGTGAAGGAGCTCTTATTTTATTTAGGAGGGTTCCTTAAATTAGTGCAATTGAAAAGATAATTATTGGCTACTGTAATTTAATAAGTACTACTACATACGATAAAGATGCCAAATAACAGATTAGAAGTAACAGTGAGCAAATTTCCAAATTAATCAGATATGTTTTTCCAGCATTAGGAGGCTATAATGAGATTCACTCATCAAAGAGTTGTGTAATCAAAGTAGCTGTCACTTTAAATATTAAGGTATTCAGCTACTGCAAGTCAAATAAACTGATAATGTAAAAGAGTGAATTTTTATAATAAAAGTTGTGTTTCTTAATACTATTTAATTTTATTAGTGATCCCCTTAACCAGAACACAATCTCTTTAAAACAACTAAAAGCCATATAGTATTAGCAAAAATCAAAGAACTGCCATTAGCTTGTCTGTGAATTGGGCGTGTCTGTATTCTATTACATCTATCAATGGTACATTATTACTCATTATTGAGTTGCTTTTTCTATTTTATTTCCCTCGTCTGTTCATTTTATATTTTTTATTATTGTTAGTCACTCTCCTCTCCCCTCTCTGTCATTTCTTTCCTCCTTTTTCTTTATTTCCACTATGTTCTTTTAATCTCAGTCAGCTAGGAATAATTACTATTCAAGATCAACAGAAAACAAATAGATAAAGGATTATAAGCATATTATCATAATAAAAATAACTAGTTGGCTGTCAAATATCATAATTTCCAAGTCCTTTTCTTTTACTCATCATTAAATACACACCAACTTATACAAAGAGCAAGTATGATGTACTAAATCATATTGAGATTAAAAACCCCAATGAATCATATAAATCTTTTTAACTTAGAAAGTATCTATTGTATGGGCACAATGTCTTTTAATCACATGAAGTGAATTTTTATCTCTTTAAAAAAAAAAACAGCAGGATACAGAAGCGGCTCACATCTAACCTTTAACCCCATTGATTGCATCATCATGGAGCTGCACTGCTCTCAGCCAAGGCTTCGTATGTTCACAAAGGTAGATTATATAATAAAGGGACTGTTTACAATAAAAAAAGAAGAGGATTGAGACAAACTAATTCATCCATGCTCGCTATCATGGCAGGAAGCTGAGAATGGTGTAAGTTAGCATTTTAAAAGTTTAAAAGCATATTGCAAGCAGAGAGTGAGAGAAACAGTTCATCTAACAGCAAAATGTAATAGTTCCCTAGTTCCTAGTCAAAGGTATTCACCTTTTTTTAAACAAACAGATTTAAATAACTAAGTACATTTCTAAGGCTATAGCTAAGAGAAAGTAAGAAATAAATGAAGAAAATCAGAACTACCCTAAAAGAAAATGTGTATCAATAAAAGTAATGAATAATGATGAACAAATCAAGTATGAAACTTTAAAGAAATAACTAGTGATGAAAGAAATCTACTTAATACAACTATTAAAGTTCAAAGATATGTACAAATACAGTTATGACTATGTTTGAAAAGCCTCTTTAAAAATAATCACTCTTGTTTGACTATCCTATAAAAGAAAATATAGTACTAATAAAAATGATATTGTTTACTATTTGAATTATTATTCCCCACTTCTTTAAAGAATCAATATAAATGAAATTAATAAGGAAAGAACTAATGACACGATCTAGTAGTTATACTATAGTGACTGAAGAATAGTACATAAAGACAAATATAAGGAGAGAGAAAAATAAAATATTACATTTTTAGCTTGTTTATACTTTGAATGTGTACTCCATGAGAATGGAGTATTTATTTTTAAAACAGTAGACTGACTAATCATCTTAATAGAAATTATTATAACAAAAATGAGTTCATTTGTGTATAGTAAAGGTGGCAGAAGGAAGAATAAACAGTTTGTCTTTTAATTTCTTTTTTTAGCTTCAATCATTTTCCAGCCATTCTTCTCAGCTTGTTTCTTCATTGCACAGGAGCTCCAAAACAAGCCTTCTGCTTGTTCTAAAATGTTGCTAGATGTTAAAAATGAAATAACTGAATCTAATGTATCAACTATCTTGACTCCATAAGGTAGAAAAACTTTGTCTGGCTGGAAATAGAGGAGTTTTAACTTGTTTCTTTTTTAACTGCTTTATGACAGAGATGAACTCTTTTCTTCTTGAAATAACTGTAGAGGAATAATCATTGTCAAATCTTATTATGCGGTTCTTATATTTAATTGGAACATTTGATCATACTGTCTTTAAAACAAGTTCTCTGTCTTGGGAAGAGAGAAATCTTATTATTACAGATCTTGTTTTGGAGTTTTTTTGGTGGAAGACAAAGGAGATGCTAAGGACCTGTGTGCTCTTTCAATTCCAAATTAAGGAGCTTCAAGTAGTTTCAGAATATCATGAATCCGGGTAGTAAGCAAATTCACCATGTTGTCACCTTTGGTTTTCTCTTTCAGACCATAAATGCAAATATTATTTCTCTGACATCTATTTTTAATATCATCAATCTTTTGTAGCAAGAAAGTATTCTGTTTTAAAAGAAATTCCACTTGTTCTTCTTCAGTAACACTTCCCTTTGTATCATTTAAGGGCTCTTCGATGCTGGATATCTGAGTTTTCTGTTGTAAAACAATCTCTTTTAGTTGATCCATCTGATTTTTATACTCTTCTTTAAAGGTATCTAATTTGTTGTACATTTTATCTGTTTTTATCGATAAATCATGTATAGTGGTGAATAAGGATTGTAACTTTCTTGAAAGACAAGTCTTGAGAGTTGTTCTTAGAATAGCTCATACTGATGATCTGTGAGAGACTTTATTGCTTATAAATGACAGGAATTTGATACAAAACAGTTCCAAAAACTGAATATACACTTTGGAGGTTCTTAGTCAATGAACAGGAACACAAAATTGAAGTCCAACTTTTTAAGTAGTTGAAAATTCATGACAGAAATATGTTTAAGACAGAAGAGCAAAGAAAAAGTGCTGTTAGCCTGTCACCATTTTGGCCATGCCCCCACAGCCACAGCAGGTTGTGAGGCCTGCATAGGCACATAGATTCATAGGTTCATTTGATGCCAGTAGCATAACTGTACAGAGTGTCCTAGGTGTGTAGAAGCCTAGCTGTGTAAAAACAGAAGTAACCTTATTGAGCATATTTGGATATTTGAGTTTAGCAGAGCAAGGTTGTCAGCACCACTGACTGGCCATGTCCATGAGGAAGCACACAACACTATATATTACACTTTGTAGTGTAGTTGATATATGTATGTAAAAAATACTGAGCCTCCAGGATTTTATTGCTTAGGGGGGTGGACAACACATGTATGTATTTTGAATATATGACATATACTGAGAATGTGTCCTGAAAAACTGATCATATGTACAGAGGATTAGCTGAATTTGATTGTCACTTCCAGAGAGAGAGAGGTTGCAACAATGTAATCATGCTGTATAGCTAATTGGACTGAATCAAGTATGTCAAGTAGACATGTGTGATATGGAGAGCAATGTATGGGAACATTTCTTTTTTGGGACAGGTGCCCTGTTAGGTTCATAGGTTCATATGATGATACTAGGCTAGTGGTTCTGAGGCTCTTATAGGCCTAGCCAAGAATTTTTCCCATGTTTCCTCAAAGTAAGCACTTGTTTGCCCTGTCCATCAGGGGCATAGGTGGGGTCCCAGGGGTGTATATTCTGTTTCTTATCCAGTCATCCAGGTTCTTCTTAAATAGGGCTAGAGCGGTACTCTGCTTGACATGGAAAGAGAGTCTATTCCACAGATGAAGGAGTCTTTGGTACACAAATCTATCCCACCAACAAGTTCTATTAATGTCACAGACCAGGTTAAGGCCTTGCGTGCGGGTTGAATGAGAGAAGTTTCATTTACAGATATGCAGCATCTCCGGCAAGTCTGGTTCTGTCACAAATTTCCTTTTACTTGTTAAATTACAGCAAACCTTCTGATGTATACTGTCATCTCCTTACCCATTAAGACTTATTGTGATTAGCCAATGAGCTTCAAACAATTAACCTATCCACCTATCCCATTAACCTCACTACAATCATGTTTATTCCACTATGTTAATGCATAGAGATTTCTCCTGAATCTAAAACACATACTTATCTTGTGTTGTCCTCTTGTTTGGCTGAGTTATTTATGCAGCTTCAGTAGTTAACACTATCCTTTGGCAATCTTCTCTGTCCTTCCCTCAATAATTTATCTTTCTGCATTCTTTATTTGCTCCCACTCCTCACACTAAATGTTTGCTTAGTTGATTACTAATAAGTCTTTTCAAGGATGAATGAGAAACATCTTTATTATTCCACCCCACTCACCCATAGTTTCTCTCCTTAAATTCTCTTTCTTCTCCATAAGGCAGCCACACTGAAACTGTGAATGTGTTGCTCTGGTTTATAATATACTAAGTGGCCCGACACATTTATCCTGATCTGTGTCCTCATAAATATTTTATCCACCTTTTGAACTACTCCTTTTAACTCAGTTTTTCCCACTGCACTGCTGCTGTTTCACAAAATTGCTGTTCTTCCTGCAAGACTTGTTATTCCTCCACCAAACCTTCCTTATACCATTGTAATTGCCACATAGGTCAACTAAGATTACCATGTTTAAAATAACAGTAATACATTTACAGTTCCGTCACGTTATAAAACTGGTCTACTGCCTTTTCAGTAATATGTCAGACATGCCAAGGCAGTCCAGTCTTTCTCAACCATTTATATGACCCCTTCTCATTTGCACCATGGCCATCTGATAGTACCAAGCAAGAACCCACAAGTACTCAAGGGTGGTTACAATAACTCTGGGTACTTTGTTGCATTCAGTGTTTGACAATAACTTTTTGGGGATTAAAATTCTACTAAGCTATCAGGAAATATCATTGCACCAAATTTGCAAATTTGGCTCTCTACCACTTTGGAATGGAGGCATCTTTGTCTCCCGGCTACTACCATATTATGAATAACATTTTCTTCATTTAGATGTGGCACAGTGGACCCTGAGGATTTGATTAGCTTTATCAGCACCTCCAGTGATTTTTAAATAATGTGTAGCCCATTTCAATCCAGCCAAGGCAGAATTCCTCAACAGAGTAATTTACAAGGTCACATAGCCCTTTCTTTGGACAAATCACTATCAAAAGCCTACATGGATCAACACCTAGCTAAATAAAAGGAGCATGCATCTTCTACATTTCAAATTCAATGTGCTTAAATGTGTATTGTCATGATAGGACAATGATCATACCTCTCAACCTCTTAGCTCAATAAATCTGGACAACGCCTGGCAGAATGGGGAGACAAATGCTCAAAAATATGGACAGGTTTTAAATATTGTTCTTATAAGCTTAGAAAGTAGCTAGAATAACAGGGTTTATGTTAAAATGCATTTTCTAAAGGATATGAAGTCAGAACTTAAATGTATGTTGTCATTTAGTGACTTCATTCCTCAGATCATCCCAGTGATGTGCCAAAAAAACATATATTTTATGAGGAGCAGACCAAACATTTGAGACAAAAATCTGGACATTTTGCGAAAATCTGGATTGTTGAGAGGCATGGCAATGATCTGCACTGATTATCCTTGAGGTCACAAAATTTGGATGGAGAAGATTTCTGCAGGTAGCCATTTTTAGTACAAAGAAAAAAAAAACAATGCAAGTCTCTTATCAGTACCATTTCTGGGGTAAACATGGATATTTGACAAGCCCTTTAAACATAATTCCTTAGTAAGCTGCATTTTTTTTGAATGTTCTGCATCTTTAGACAACAATCAAGAAACACAAACTGTGACTGGATAAGACATGAATAGTAGGTGGTAGTAGCTGATTAAAAGAGCCAAGGAAGGTTAGTGTAGGAGTAGGTCTTCACAATGAACTTGGGATTACTACACTGCTGGGAGTCAGTTTGTAATGCCAAGTTCAAGAGTGAACAAAAACTAAGAGAGTAAGCAGCAGGTCAGGTGATTTTACCATGTGCTGAACAGTAATAGTCACCTGTTGTCGCCGATCAAAAGAAATAAGTGCTAAAGGATTGTATTTATATTTCATCTTGCCCTTGCTTCTCAGTGCTATCATAAAGTTGTTCGCTCACCACAATCTCATCTTCAGTGTGAGATGAGCTAAAAGCTTCTCAGCTGGTTAGGGGCAGGATAATACTCTTTTCTGGAATAACCAGGTTGCTGATTTGGGAAACATTTCTGAGGAACTGCCTTTAGGTAATATGGATACTATATTTTGCTTTACAGCAAGACCAGGGGTTGTTTAGAATATGACAGCCATTGTAGGCCCATAAGGTTAATACAAAGATGAATGTGTGTTGGCCTCAGTCCATCTTCCAGTTGTTTATCAGGGTATAAACAATGCCTAACAAGAGAATGCCTCTACCAATATTTGTCTGATTTATTGTTCTTTTCCCTTGTTTAACAGTAGGATAACATGCCGATATTCAGTCAAATGAAGGGTTTATCAGTAGTCAAGTATGCTTTTCTATTAAGGACAATGAAGTTTTAAAAAAAAATTTAAACTGTCTCTCTTCAATATCTCTTAAATTTCTTAGCTGGTTGAACAGCTGCATATTTCTACTATTTAATTAATACCACACAAAAATATTTCAGAACCAAAATAAATAAATAGAAATTCTGTCGTACTACTTGAGGTACCAAAAAATATTCTATTTCTACTTTGAAAACTGTGCAAAATGCTTGTAACAAATGTAAATACCACACTGCTTCAACCCTGACTGCAAATGCAGCATTGGCATCATCCAACAGCTGTTTCTATATATGGCTGAACATTAAAGAGTCTGCTGTGGATACCATTAGAATCATCCTGTCTAACTGGCATATCCTTAATTCAGCTCCTATTCAGTAATATGATGTTCATCATATAGAGTTTGCAATTCCACATGAAACAGATACTTCACTTTATGTGAAAATTTTAAAAACCCCATTAAAAATTGAGAAACAATAAATGGCCCAAAAGTGTCAATCACTGGAATGATTGTATTCATGTTATGCTCTGTTTACAAATCATATGCTTTTACAAGGAAAAGATTCACTACACGGCATAGGTCTCAATTCTGGATAGCTGAGAGCTATACGGTATAGCTCTCAACTATCCAGAGTTTTGTAGAATGTCTCTGACTTTACTTCATCTTTTTATCCTGTCTCTCATAATACTTTTGATTTTCTGATAAGTTACTGAGGGACTATAGACACTGAGTCTGGATAAACATTTAAGTTTCATAATTTCTACTATGCAGGATATGTGTTTTGTTGCAAAATCTGTTGTCCTGTTAAGTTTTTAAGTCAATTACAGCAATATTTAAAAGCTACCATTGATTTTGGGTCTTTGTCCTCCCCATTATTTTTTTGTTTTACTTTTTCCAAAATTCTTCAGGAAAGAAGTTTAGGTATGACACAGGATAATTTCATTCATCAGAAGGAGCGAATCCATGCAGACATACTCACTGCAGTAAAAACAAGAAAATGCCATTGGCAGTTAGAAAGCTTGACTAACACAGTCACCATTTTTTTATTATGGCCTTTAAGTGAGTTTGACTAGTGTTATATATTTGTATGAACCCAACTACTGACCTTAGTACTGTTCCAGAGGTGTATCACTGCCCAAATCTGTTGTGTATTTGTTCTGGTATTCTGTACATTAGAACACAAATAAAGACAAGGAATCCAGGGATGTACTTCAGCACATCTTTACTCATTACCATACTGGTACTGGAGTGATACACATCGGGTTGACATTTTCATGAGAACTATGCACTTGGGCAGTTAAGCATTTGCTGCACTCATCCCTTTGTACATTCATCTATGGAAAAGACAGCAATTTGTTTATTAGAAAGAGACATTATTTGACATAACTTACTGGCTATCACTCACTAGTTACCGAGTTGAGGATATCATTGTTGTGATTTGTACCAATGACCTTTAAAACCAGTTTTAAGTGCATCAGTGTGATTCTGAATATAGCATAGATGTAGCATTCTTAAACTACGAATAGCAATTTCACTCTGACAGATAGCAATTATGAACTTCCTTAGCTGTGTTCACATAGCCTCCCACTCTGCAGAGGTCTTCTCAGATATTCAGGAAGCCATATTTGAAATCCCATAACGATTATACCAATAGGCCATTTATAGGTGTACTCCAATGGGACATTTGTTACAGCACGTATTCTAGTAAGCCAGTTATGTATTCTGTCTCCTCTCCTGAAGAGCAAAGTTCATCTCTCTTCAACATCTTTGACCAGTTAAGGTTATAGGAATTTTCCATCATTCTATTTGATGTATAAAATGATTAGTCAAAAGTCTGGAAATGTTGTTGGCAACATACCTTTCTTCTGCTAGATGTATGATCAGGCATTTATTATGTATTAGAACTTTGGATTTCTTCTGGCTTGCCCAAGGTTCACTGGTTTGTTATCTTTACTTCTTTTGTACTGCTCTGCTTTGCAGGTGGCTCATCAAATCTCAGTTGTTCAGCACTGGGAACCATGCCTGCTCAATGATGAGAATATTTTAACTTCCTAATATGTCTTCGCCATATACCAAGTTCCATACTAATTGTGTTCTACACTGATAGCATACATTAGGGGTATAATTCTTGAAGCAGCTTGAAGACGTTATCATTTTAATCTTCTAAAGTGTCTTGATAATGAATGTCTTGCAATTTCAGAATTTATTAATGATCATTATTTCAAAGATTAAGATTGTAGTTTCACACACACACACACACACACACACACACACACACACACACACACACACACACACACACACACACCAACCCGCCATTTGACTACAGTGAGAATAGAACCCCTATCTATCTAAGTACACAGATTACATAACACAGTACTTAGTGCACATGCCACAGCACAGGCTTCATTTTAACAGGACTGCAGGTAAAGTTATAGTAGATAACATTGACAAGCCTTGTGGGAGACAAAAGGTTGGGAGGCCTGCATGATATATGGATGTGTAGGATTGTGTAATTCTCATAAACCTGCAAGACATGCCATTGAAGAGGTAACTATGGGATACACACTTCTGCATCCACACACACACCCAGTTGACAACAGGGAGAATAGAACTCTTACCTATTTAAGGACACAGGCTATAGAACACAGTACTTATCACATATGCCATGCCCAAGTCTAATTTTATCAAAATTGCAGGTGAACTTATATTAGATGACATCAACAGAGAGCAGAGGTTAGGAGGACTTCATAGGTGCATTGCTTCATAGTGTCACCTGAGCTAGTAGCCTAATAGCAGTAGGCTGTTTGGAAGCCTAGCTGTTTAATAACACAAGTACCCTGATTGAACATATTTGACTCTTTGAATTTTGCAGTACAAGGCTATAAGTACCATGAAGTGACCCTATCTATGAGTGAGCACATAGCATTATGTATAACACTTTGTATTGTGGTTGATATATGTGTGGAAAATGTAATGAGACCCCAGGGTTGCAATGCTTGTTTGGAGTAGTTTGGGGGGTAATGAATGTATTGTAAATAATTTATATTATTGTTATTATTATTATTATTATTCATAACATATATTATTTTATATTATTTTATATTATATTATATTATCTTACACCCTTAGTTTGCAATGTTTCCACATGTAGTTTTAATTCATACAAAGGAACTAGACAATAAACATCAGTAATAAAATGTTGTATATACAATTCCATAGTGCACATTGGATTATCAAGATGGTTAACAAAGTGTGTACATGTGAGCTAGGTCTGTTTGCATGCAGGCAACCGATGTGCAAATGTGAGGCTGCTCTTCCCCAGTCCCATCTGTACTCCAGGCCATATTTTCAGAATAGCTAAGAGCATTAATTGAATGTATCCATTTTCTATTTTTGAGTGTCTGCTTAGCAGGAAATCTAGTTTTCCCCTTATTGCACAATGTTGCGCATCGTGCAAACAAGATAAGCTTAGCCAAACCATTTTTCTGGAGATGGTGCATCAAGCAAGAGTGGAATTAAAAGAAGACAAAGAGGAAAAGATACTAAAACTAAGGAAAGCATATGCAAAATCTGTGAAAGCACAGTAAAACTTGATAGCACACATCACAAATTTCTACATATGTCAGGAATTGAACACTCAAACCAATACAGCTTCAGAAAACAGAAGGGATGCCATAGTTGTCTTGGCCACACAAACAGTTTTGCAGCAACAAAATGGAAAGTCATTCTTTACACAGCCAACTGCATCAGAATACACACTGCTATCAAACCATCAGCTGTGATTTGTACATTTAATTATCTTTACTATATTTAGACCAAGACCAGTAAGTGATCACACAACCTGTCATAATTATGCTTAAAAATATACAGCTGTGTTTTACCTTTCTATGTCTCTTGATCATTCATCAGTTATGTAACAGATGCAGTGTGTAAGCCATTCTATATCATTGGCCTTAACATGTGAGAGGACATTAACTGGGAATAATATGATATGCATTTGCCAACAAATGAATTCCAGATTGGATGGCACAAAAACATATATAATGTTCTTTCCATGTTAGCATAGCTGAGCTAATGTTAGGGCAGGAACAAAGGTACATTCCTCTTTTTTGGGGGGCGGTGGGCAAAGCTCAGTTACTGTTATGACACAAACATGTCTGATGTCTGAAATTGCAATGCGTATCATCATTTTCTAACTTCTGTCTTCAATGATTTACCAGTATTAAGGTATGGTGCTAAACTGAGGCCATGCAGGGAACATCAGAATTCTTCAGAGGTATGATTGTGTGACTCTTTTCATGCCTGAGGTCTACTAATTACTAATGGACAAATATAAGTGTCTGGTGTCACATGTTAAGGTACATTCTGTACAATTCCACTACTATTTACTTGCTTACTGTACAAAGTTAGGAAATACAAGGATATGTCATAATATTATTAAAGAATATATCCTAGGTTCAGGATTTGCCTTGCAAATGCAGCAGTTGACTCACCTTTAGTTCAGGGCTGACTCTATCTGATGCAAGTAGTACACATCCAATACATGGGGAGGTAAAGGTTATGTGAGTTGCCTGATATCAAATTTATGATATGTATGTGAGTAGGGGGAAGATATTAGATCCCTAGGTGGTCAGTGAATGTGCTATTCATTGTCTGTTAACCAAAGCAAAGGCATATTGAGCACACCTACATCTGCCTACAGGGACAGCAGCTGGGGGTTCCTCCTCCTAGTCCTTCACTGACTATGGCTGTGGTGACCTAGGCAGTGGTGTGAGAGATGTGTGTCCTTTCCCCTTGCTGATCCTGCTGCAGCTAAGTTTGCAGGATCAGATTGTGGAGCACAGCACATACTGTGAATATTTATGTACATTTGCCTGGATTATTCTGCAGGGCTCCACCGGATATATCTAGGCACCAAAACTGTGACTTCAGAAGCCCAGACACATGCTCTATGATGTATTTAGTCTGAGAGTGTGCCTCATTATGGCGTTCTTCTATGGATGTGTGTGCACTTCTGATGGGTGTCATCAGTCATGGTTCCAGGGCATAGCCAGCATCTCCCAGTAAATGTCCCTGTGGGATGCCCCCAAAGCAAACAGCTAGTCATAGGCACCGGAAGCTGTTAAAGACTGGGGGGGGGGTGACAGGGGCACTTGGTGAACTAAAAAGGGAAATTATTTTTATAACTATTTGCTACCGCAACATAGGTTCACTTGGAGGACATTTTAAGCTTAGCCAATTCCCTTTTGGTGCTTGAATTAACATTTTCTGATTGGTCTTAACTATCCCCATGGCTGATAATTGTATATTAGCCCTAGTGAGAACAACTGTGATCATACCATGGATAATTTGAGGGGGCCATGTAACGGATGCAGCATTTAGGAACTGCCTCTATCCATTAGTGGCATGACGGGTAATCCTAGAGTATATTTTCTATTACCCATCCTTAGATTCAAGTTGCATTTGAATATGGATGGATGAGCTTTGCTTTATATTTATGGATAGTCTGTTCTGGAACAGTGGTAGCCTCTGTAATATATATCCATCTCTCCACAACATTCAGTTTAGATACCTGGACTGAGTATTTTTGATGCCATTTGACTTGCTGATGTTCAGTAGGTCCATCTGTATTATGTCAGAGGATGCTTTGTATCCCAGACATGTCACCTCTAAGCGCTCTGTAGGATACAGAGTATAATAATAAATCTTTGAGGTGGTCCATGCAAGACCTATTGTTTAGGACCTGTATCCTTTTACTAAGGTATCTCTGAAGGTATTCCACTTGTTGCATGGGGGTGGACAGATTCATGCCAAAGTGGGCATTATACAAAATGATTGACATAATGAGAGCTTTGTAAATGGGGAACAACAACATCTCTAGCTCTAGTCACAATCAATTTGTTTATAAGCTGTGCAATATAGAAAGGCTTTCTTATGACTCTGGTCACATGCTGGGCAAAAGTTAGGTCACTGTACACACAAATTCCCAAATGCCAAACAATTGGATCAGTTCTCAGAGGGCATTGTCATGATTTTGGCACCAGTTATTATTTGGGACAAACCTTCCTGCATGATGGTTAAGTCATTTGGGGATTCAATAACTTCTCCTAGCTTGCAGTCATCTCAAACTTAGGTGACAGATGCTCTTTGGTATTTTCTTTCACTTTTGAGATGTATATGCCAAACAGAAAAAGTCTCAGCACCGAACCCTGAGGACTCCACTGGTGAGTGGTCTCTTCCTCTGTTTTGATCTTCTGCATCCTGTGAGCCAAGTTGGCAATGCAGCCGGTGATGTAAGTGTTTGCTCCTACATTATTCATCTATTATACTACACCTGAGAAGGGAATTGTGTCAAAAGGCTTGGCCAGGTCAAGCCTTTCACACTTTCCTCTGGGCTGTTTTCAAACACATTTTTAGGGCCATGCATACATGTATGCATTCCTTGATTCACCTTCCTGATTGTATTAAATTATATTCCTTGTATAATACTGCACACTTGTTATACTTAAGTTAGAGCGCATTTTAAATTTATCGTTTAAACATTTTTCCAGTAGGCAATGAAACAAAAATGGATTAACCAATAATGACAAAACTGCCCTATTCAGAACATTTCCATCATAAAGGTCTACTTCCACACACAACTGCATTTTAAATGTATTGTTTGAACATTTTTCCAGTAGGCAATGAAGCAAAATGCATGCACCAATAATGACAAAACTGCCCTATTCAGAACATTTCCATGATAACAGTCTACTTCCACACACAACTGCATTTTAAATTTATTGTTTGAACATTTTTCCATTAGGCACTGAAGCAAAATGCATGCACCAATAATGACGAAACTGCCCTATTCAGAACATTTCCATGATAACAGTCTACTTCTACACACAATATATAAATACAGAATCACAGTAGAGTGTAAGCCATAGGCATGTTGCACAGCTTCTTGAACTTATTTTCAATTGGGAGAGGGGGCAAAAGGCCAAAACCAGGGACACATTTTAAACATTGTGTGTATAATTATGGAAAGTTGCTTGCATAAAATGTTGTTACCACCATGCATTCACTGCCAAGTCTTGGACCAAGAACCTTGTACACTACAGTCAGAGCAACATACCACTAAGCTAAACCAGCAGCTTCTTGAAAGACAGGAAGACAAACTTAAATGGCTATCATTTCATTTAGTGAATTCAGTTCTCACTCTCACTCTCACCATAGCTCTCAACGTCTTGGCACAAAAATGCAGAACAAAGCCAATAATGGGGGAATACAGCCCCAAAATAGGGACACATTTCAAATACTGATTTTATAACCTTATAACATTGCTAGAATAAAAGGTTTCATTTTACCATTCCCTCACAAGTGATGGTGGCTAGAGTCTTTAGGTTCTTTTTACCTGTACCCAAAGTTCAGGGTTTGAGACTGAGTACCTCTGCACACCTCTGCAACAATATACAGTGTACTTACTCTACAACAGACTCCATCCTCCAGTAGCATTCAGCTCCACTCTGCAATTAAATCAGAATGCCGGTCAGGTTTCTGAGACTAAAATCTGTTTCTGCATTCCAGATGCTAACCCAGCACTGCTTTGAATAAATCTGTGTTCCCACTCGCAAAACAACTGGAAATACATGCATGCGCTGACATCATTGCAGTGCAGAAAATGAAAGGGCAGAGGTATGGATGATCTGCAAAGTTGGGGGGCTCCTCTCCCCCTGTGCTCTATCGTTCTGGTGCCCATGCATCTAGTACAGTTGCGATTGTTGCCAGATATGAGAGTCATGATAACTGCCAGGGTTGCCAGCACACATTCAAGATAATTCCTTGGGCATCACACATGACTTGGCAATTGAAAGAGTGACATCCTTGCAATTAATGTAGATTCTACCTTGCTCACCAGGTGGAGCCTTAATGTGTACATGAGTGCAATCTGTGGCACACAGTACTTCAGAGTAGTGCACTATACTTTGAAACAGTTGCATATTTCTGGCCCCCTCTTCAGAACTACAGGGAAAAAAATATGGGCTCACTAGCATTTATGAGCATAGCATCCAGAAATTGGTGGAGGATGCTGAAGGTTGATGCCTGTGACACATGCATCATGTCCCCATTTGGTCTTTGAAAAGTACCAGTAGCTAATATTCTAAGGACTGCACATACCTTCGTTTGCACTGGGATGGTTTACCCTTAGTTGGATCTGGCAATGAGTTAAAGGTGGCAGAGATCACAGAGTTCTTGTAATGTGTCCCAGTCAACACTGTAGTGCTCTACAATCTCCAGCTCATGTAGCACTTGGAAAGTTACTCTGGGCCTGAACACTCTTCTCCTTCTCAGTCTAGGCCTATTGTTATCAGCACCAGCAGCACTGGCTTCATCCCCTAGCACATGCAGATGTAGAATAGCTGCAGCAGTCCCTAGCACTGTGTCAGTTAAAATTTCCTTGTCTCTCCTCCAATGGTATTGAAGGATAAAGGATAAACCAGGATGGAGACTACACGGATACTTTATACATTATTGAATAGCTCACCATGTTGTATTGGTTGATTAACATGCAAGTCATCTGCTTATGCTATAAATAGCATCTATTTAACACACTTCTGTGTACCTTCACATAATAAGATAAGCACAGGCAACTGATATGTCCCCCGTTCTCAGGATATTGTGTAAACACAGACCATAAAAAATGAAGGAAAGGTTGTGCACTCTGGAGTCAAACCCAGAACCATCTATATTCCATCCTTGACACATAGATGTGCTGCCACAGGAATAGTTACATAACAGCACAGAGAAACCTGCCATTCATTCTTCTATTTTTTTGTGGTTGCACTAAGTGCTGTATCACCAAACAAGGCTGGAAATTAAAAAAATAAATCTTAAATTAATGTGGACAGATCTGATATATTTTAACAAACAGTAAAGAGGATGACATAGAACTTAGGAATTGTCCACTACTTACATGTTCTTTTGCCCTTCACAGCCATAAATGTTCACCTCTGCAAGTGTAACCTGACACCCCCCCCCCCCCCCCCATGTCAGCATTCACTGTTGCCATGCATTCAACACAGACACTGTGGAAGTGCCTGCATGAAGCAAATGTCCCTACATGGTTACTCTTTTTTGAGATTCAACAATTCTGATGACGTTTGACCTGATTTTCATCTTTATCATGCTGACAGCCAGGAATCTACATGGTTAGTAACAATGTAGGCAGAGAAATTGCATGGGAGCCCATTGCTGTAACAACAACAGCTACATCCTACATATGCATACATTACAGTATAATACTCTGTTTCATGGAGATTTACACATTCACATTTTAGCAGCCTGCATTACAAGTATATTATTCATTTGGGGGTGAGTGAGCGAAGCTGCATTTATATCATAGCACTTAAAAAGTAATTATTATGATTGTTACATAAATTTTCTACCATCAATCCTGTGTAATTAGGTCAGAATATGTGTGGTGTTACATGTTCAGGGCAGTTCTGTTCAAATGTAAGAGCTTTTATTTGCTATTGTTTCTGTGTAGTCTCCTTTCCATGGCTGTATTCAGATATATGGTAAACACAGACACAGAGTCTACATATTTGCTTTAGAGGCTGTTGGATTGCTCCACTGTGTTTATTTGCTTCATTAGCATGAAATTCAGCTACTTATGCTGTAATCTGCATGTCACGAAAGATTCCGTATTTGCTCATGAGTGAGCTCCACTACTCAGAGTTTACTGAATTTAAAGATTTTCTCGCCCATGTGCACATCGCATGGTGATGAGCACATGGTAAAAATTATCAAGTAAGCTTTATTGAATCCCCATGCATGACTTTTGACTTTGTTTCCATGTTTGTATATGGCAGACTTCTTCACTGAGCAGTGCATATTATTTGAATGCTTTGTTCTTACCTCTGTAACTTTTAGAATTCAAAATAAAAGGTTTCCTTGTTATTTCACTGGGAATTATTTTCACATGTATAGCTTGTTATGCTGTCTGGCCTTTGCTAGGGGTGAGTGGGCAAGATTTCATGTAATAGCTTTTTTGTTTTTTAGAGCCCCTTCTCCCAGAGACACAGATATTTACTGATATGATTTTGTGTGTGTGTGTGTGTGTGTGTGTGTGTGTGTGTGTGTGTGTGTGTGTGTGTGTGTGTGCGTGTGTGCGTGTGTGCGTGCGTGTGTTTGTGTTTGTGTGTGTGCGTCAGCAAGCATGTGCATGATTATCTTATAACTACAAAGTAAGATGTCTGCTTGTTTATCTATACATTTGCCTTCGTGTAGGAATACTCAGATTTCTCAGAGGGCATTCTAGCTACAATCAATTGCCATCCATCCTCTAGGATAAGTAATATGACCTTACCAGACCTTTAATTAGGATGAGAAAAATGGAGTAGCTGCCCCCTGTGGAAGTGGTTATGGAGTATGATCAGCAGGTGCCAATGGGGTGCAAATGCACTACTGGAATTGTTTCATGAAGCCATGATGATGTCTCAGTTTCATACATTAATGCTGATGTTATATTTCCAGTTACTGCTACACTATTTGCTTGGTTACTAAGTTTAGGTAGAGGGCCCCCACTCTAGGGAGCTGCCCAGAGTGCCAGGTGACCTCGCCATGTTTCTAGATCTTAGCTATCAAAAGGCTATTCCATGATCTAGCTGGCCTACATTCAGGAAGATAATTGAAATCAATCTTGTGCAACTGTGAGTTCTCTCCTGCTCATAGCCATATCGATGTTATATATGTCTGTTTTTTTTTAAATCTCATAATGACACCAGTTTTGCAAATATATTAAATCTCTTTTGTATTTGTTTACAATGCTGTCATTTCTCAGAAAGATACCTGATATTTACTCACGGATTATTATCTAAACAGAAACAAGGCTTCAATTCTTGTGTCAAAATATTACCAAGAGGTCTACCTTTTTTAAAGCAAAACTAAAGAGATTTTCCGAAAAGTTTTAAAAATATACTGCACCTTAACATCTATGTATTTTAATCAGATAAGTTAACTTTTCATGAATCTTTTGCTGCATGACACAGTACAAAAGTAATCAACACATCTAAGAATCAGAAATCAGTGCTATTTTTGTTGACCAAGGGTGGTATTCATAGTCTGGTGCTTTTTATATTCATAGCATTGATTTGCAAAGAATGTTGCTATGAGTTTATGGAAATTCTGGACTGTCAGTTTACAATGGAAATGCAGAGGATTTTTTTTCTGAATATGCCCCCCTATTGGAAATGCATAATGTGATTTACCTATAAGAGATAGGAGGTTGGCTGCTACGCTGTTAAGGGGGTTCACATGTATGCGCATGAATTCCATTCATAGACATGAATGTATAATGAACAAATCTGAATACAAAGTGTCAAAATCATCCTGAAGATACACTTGAAAGCAGCCATTTTTCAGTGGAATACAGAGATACAGTGGGAGTTGATATGGTGCTTCAGCATATCTGGGCATTTAAACTGGAGGGGTCAGTTGGGTAAAAGTTTTATTTTGATGCTTGTTCATACCTGCATATTTTACTGAAGGCGTCACTTGGGTGAATGTTTTTTTTTTTTTTTTTCAGTTCTTGTGCATACCCGGAGAACTTACTGAAAAGGTCGCTTGTGTGAAATGTGTATTTTAGTTTTTTTGCATACCTGGAGATATTACTGAGGAAGGCACTTGAGTGGAATGTGTATTTCAGTGATTGTGCATACTTACAGATATTACTGATGGGGTTGCCTGGGTGAGGTGTGTATTTCAGTGTTTGCACCTACTGGGCTATGTTACTGAAGCAGTCTCTTGGATGAATCCTTCAGTTTGGTACTTGTGCATACTATGAAATGTTAATGAAGGGGTCACTGGAGAAGATAATTAATTTGTGTATCAGGAAAGTGTTTGTTCATACATGGTTAGACTGCTGAAGTGATTGCTGGGCAAAATAATTTATTTTGTCATTTTAGTGCTTGTGCTTATAGGGGCATGTTACTGAAGGGGTAGCTTGAGTAAATGTTTCAGTTTGGTGCTTGTATGTACTACGAAATGTTACTGAAGGGGTCACTGGAGAAGACAATTCATTTGTATATCAGAGAAGTGCTTGTTTATAGATGGTCAAACTGCTAAAGTGATTACTGGGCAAAATAATTTATTTTGTCATTTTAGTGCTTCTGGTTATAGGGGCATGTTACTGAAAGGGTAGCTTTGGTGAATGTTTCAGTTTGGTGTTTGTGTCTACTAAGAAATGTTACTGAAAGGGTCACTGGAGAAGAGAATTCATTTGTATATCGGAGAAGTGCTTGTTTATAGATGGTCAAACTGCTGAAGAGATTACTGGGCAAAATCATTTATTTTGTCATTTTAGTGCTTACGCATACTTACGCATACTTGTAGGCTGCGGTGGTGCAGCGGTTAGCATTATCGCCTCACAGCAAGAGGATCTCCCATTCAATTTTCGGCTGGAGCACCTTCTGTGTGGAGTCTGCATGTACTCCCCATGGTCAAGTGATGTTAAAGACATGCAGGTAGTGTGTGAATGGGTGTTCCTTCTTTGAAGGTTGGGTGTCGAGCTGGCAACTCGGCACCGTAAAACTGTAGCGATCACTAACCGGGAAAAGCCGAAAGACACAAGCAAGTGCTTACTCATACTTAATACAAATGAATGAAGGGGTTGTTGGGGAAAGAATTCATCTGCATGTCAGGGAAGTGCTTGTGGATACTTGAACACACAAGTTTGTGGATTACAACTCCAATATCAAAGTGAAGCACCACATTTAAAAAAAAGTGGATGTGCATATAGCAGGGATGTCAGACTATGAATTGCAAAACTAAGTCATCAGCTTACTATGTTTGACAACAGTTCATATTTGCACCTCAGTATTTTTAGGCTTTACACTTTGGCATAAGTGATGTCTAAAAATCAAGCCTTTGCTGTGCTCACTCGTAAGCATCTGGAATAGCCAAACCACATTTGAACAAGAAGCCATGAATACCATCCATATCATCAAATATATTAGAATTCATAAAGCAAATAAGAGTATCTAAGCTGGAAAAACATTTACAAATGTTTGTTTCTAAACTCTGGTTACTACAATGGCAGATCCCTTTAATATGATTTTAATTTTTATTTACAGTTTAAGTATCAGATGTCATTGGGAGCATAAAATTGTTTTCTCAGTCTTTTTCAAAAGTCATACACGTTTTTTCAGTAGGACTGGGCATGCCATTTAGTGCAGCTGATGAATCTTACATTACAAAGTTAAATATTCTCAAAATTGATTTATCTCTTGATTTCATTCTGAAGTGTTATATTTTCAACAAGTTCTGATTCTGCCTAAAATAACCTAATTTAATTTATGCAAATCACAGCTGTCCCCAGTATAATTTGTTTCACATTATTTTTTGTTAAAATTATTCTAATTTTGTGAGAGAACACTCACAAGATTATTGCATGAATACATTTTGCAGATTTTTTTAGTGAAAGACAGCGGTAATCAGAAATTATTATATAAGATATATTAAACCAGTGGCCATATTTATTAAAGAGTGGGCCTATAGAAGGTTTGCTCTTTTACTCTTTTTATTCTTGGTCCTTAAGCTGTATCTAAATTTTCTCTCTTAATATCTAAAAGCTTGGCATTCTGTTCTGTTAACCCGCACTGTTCTCTTTTCCTTGGCTAAAATTGGGGAGAAGTAATAACTCCCCATTTATGGCTCAAACTTTGGATGAAAAGGGGAAAATGGTATTCAGATCGCAGAACTGTCATAGACAAGTCTTGTACCATAGTCAGCTTTGAGACCTTTCTCCCTAGAAAGAGAGATCTCTGAAAAACTGATTTTTGGAAATATATGGGCTTGGCAAGATGATAAACAGATCTCTCCTAGCTAAGCTTATCAGATGGGATCCTTGTACTTTAGATAATCATTTAGCTTGGTCTCAACATTCTGATGGCTGAAAATTTTCTTACAAAGCATCCCTTTTTTATGGTTGTCTAACTGAGACTTATAGAACCGCATTCCATAATTCATTTATTGCTTGGCTGGATACATTAGGAACACAGACTCCTGAGGATCATACTGATATTCAACTCAAGGTGCTGCAGTGCCTTTGTTCTTTCATTTGCACCTTTGAAAAACAAGCATTTTTTATTCACAAAGGCTTTTAGGATCCAAGAACTACTGTGGATAAAGGGTTTGCCTCCATGATCCCATGCTCTACTTGTGGTAAACTAAACCTGATAAGCTCCAGGAGTGCCCCAGTTAACAAATTTTGGATTAAAGTCTGTCTGTGGCTTAGTGATTGTTTTAATTTTTTTAATTCCTTGCATCATGCTCAACATATAGGCTGACTATGTACATGCCCGACCACAAAACTTTAAATTCCCTGTCATGTAGCTACTCCAACTCAAATCAGTAGTTAGGACATATACTGCTTCTGTGTGAATGCTGCTTTCTAGTCTCTCAGTTGTTGTTCTGCTCAAATGGATTATAGACAGAGGTAAACAAGTTACTGGGGCTTACTCTGAGCTATCTCCAGTTTCCTCCCCCCACCCTCATCCTGGCAATTCTAACTCTATTATATGATTGTGGAAAGAAGTTCTGATTTTGTGTTATCCATTGCTCCCAAATAATAACACTTGAGTTATTATCTTTCAAGGTACCTTGCATATTCTGTATGATTCCTGGGGCATTTCCCCCATGGAACATTCTACCTCTTTTTGTGCTTCTTGTTATAGTGTTTCTTAGGGCCTTGCAACTGTACGTTGTTTGGAAAATGTAAATAGTTAATGAATTGTGCATTATGTATGAATTCTGTTTAATCTGTAATGCTTCTATAGCCTCTGAGGTGTTCATGTAGGTTTATTAATATCAGCTAAGATGTGTTACATCTTAGCTTTACACATCTTTACAGTACAGTCAGACTCTGAGCTAGACCTTCAGTAAAGGAAAGGAGAATGGAATGCAAAACGGAAGGCACATGGGATGAAAATAAGCACAGATAAGATGGTGGTAATGGCAGCAAATTCGGGAAATCAGAAGAAGCTGAGAATAGGAATAGAAGGGAAGATAGTGGAATAGGTAAATAGCTTCAAGTATCTGGAAGGAGAGGTTGAGGAGAAGGGAAGTCTGAATGAAGAGGTCAAAGCTAGAATCAGAGGGGATGCAGCCAACTGGCATAGAGTGTCATGTGTAGTCTATGACAGAAGAATGCCAAAGAAGCTGAAAAGTAAGGTGTACAAGACAGTGGTATGACCAGTATTACTGTATGGTACAGAAACCTGGGCAGTAAAGGCAGAACAGTTGAAGAAGCTAGAGGTGATGGAAATGAAGTGGCTGAGAAAGGTGGTAGGATGCACACTGCGGGACAGATGAAGAAATGAAGACATAAGAGCAGAAGCCAAAGTAGCTCCAATTGCAGAAAAGATCAAAGAACATAAATTACAGTGGTTTGGGCACATGTGTAGAAAAGCAGAAGCCAATCTGGTGAGGAAAAACTGGGACAGACAGGAAGAAGGTAAGAGGAAGCGAGGACATCCAGCACAAAGGTGGATGGATTGTGTAAAAGAAGATCTACAACAGTCAGGCATGAGTGTTGAAGAACGCAGAAGTGTGGCACTGAATCGAGAGAGCTGGCAACAGTTAACACGATATCCCGACCCCATGTAGAAAAAATGAGAAAAAGAAGGATGATTATGATGATGTGTTTCTTTACAGCAATTCAACTTGCATGTTTATCTAAAATAGTTTTAATGTTTCTGTTAATCCATCTCTTCTGTATTATTTTGTAGTTTATCAATAAATTGTTAATATTTATTAGAGACTAAGCAATATAGATTCTGTTGCTGTTACTTTTTGTGTTATGTACAACATATTGGGTAAAAATTAAAGCTGATTGTGCATGTGCATATTGCAATATATCCTAAACATTTAGAATTTTCATCCATTTAGTGATGAAGGGGAGTGAAGAAGTTAACAAAGGTCAGTTACAAAACAAAACGAGAGAGAAATTATTTATTTATTCATATTTGTTTACTGGGATAATGCACTGAACAGTATTAACCAATTTTAGGCTCAGCCAGGGCAGGTAGAAAGGAGTAATGTGACTTTATGATTTCAATCTATCAACAGTAGCAGGTGTTAGTTCTTCAGGTATTGAAGAGCTAGTAGTAAAAAACAGCATTGACTGAAAGATGTGAGCGTTATAAATGTGGGTCTATCCTGGCACAATAAAACAAGAACAAAGCCATGTGTCTTTAAGATATTGTCTTAAATAAGTTTTAAAGATATGAGAACTAAATTGTTTTCCGATGTATACTGAGATTATTTTTCAATTTTAGAAACAAAGCCTGACTACAAACCAGCAACAGCAGAATTATGGGCCTTAGATGTAGACATAAAACATTTATCTAGAGAGCTGAAGTGTCTATTTGGGATATAAAATTTCAGCTAATACTTTAATGAGAGTCACCTTTCAGGAAAATACAATAAGTTGTGAGAAGTTTTTTAGAATGGAAGATGTAAGGTGATTATGTAGTTCCATCCAGTTGATGAGTTTCAAGGCAACAGTGCTGAGTGTTTGTAGATGTATTAGCTGCTAATATAGAAACTTTGCTGCAGCATTGCTCTCATTTAAATAATAGTAAGGATTATAAATTGGAGTGGCATAAAGTAATGTTGGCAGAAGGCAAGTAGAAGTAGTGATTTTCTTAGTGATGTTAGAAAGAAAATGTTTGACTTTATACAGCATACCAAGTTGTTGATGTGTTTTGTTAATACCGTTTTGAAAATGAAGGTCAGTTTTTTAACTGATTATCCATAATGAGTCCCAGAAGTTTAATATTGGTAACTAACTATTTTAAGATTGTTCATTGATGTGAATGAGAAATGGTTAACCTGAAGACAATGCCAAAAATCAAACAAGCATGATTATACTTACCCAGAAGTTAAGAAAGGGATGAAAATGATCATTGCTGGATCCTTCCTGTGTCCTGACAGTGTGCTCTTCAAACTATCTGGAGATATACAGAGCTAAGTATATTTTTCTGGCACTTCAGAGTTGTGTACTGTTAATTGTTGCTTGACTAATTTTATATCATTGCTGGCTGACTTCAGAGTTGTGCACTGTTGTTTTTGCTTCACTGTATAGTTTTTCAGATCTCTGCTGAAGGTGTTGTTTTTCCTCCCTATTCGTGTCTTGTTGCTTAAATTTGGAGGCTTTTGCAGTTGCCCCTGGGAACCCTCCCCCCAGTCCCATCTATTTACCTCATTCTACCTAATAGACTCCTTCTGCACTTGTTTTTAATAATTTTTAATTTAATTGCATTTTTTTAAAAGGTCTGGTCTAACATTGCTACATACTCAAGTGTGCTAGCTTGCATTGCATTTGTATTGTTTTTACTCCTGTTTTAGCTACTTTTCTGTGTACAAAAAAAAAATCTAAGCCTGTTTCCTACCTTTCCTGCAACTAGTGTAGTCCAGATTCATATTTCCTGTATCCAGGACTGTATGTAAGCTTCTGAGCCCCCACAAGCTTTCTATGTTGGAGGGAAGCCTTCTAGCTTATCAGTGGGAGTGATAAGCACTAGGTAACCTATCTAACACATAAAGAGTGGTTCTGGCCCAGAAATTGTAGTTATCGGCCATTTGGGAAGTTTTTCCATCTCTCTCAACTTTCTCTCTCTCAACTTTCTGATTTAAAAGCCCATATTTGCACTTGTTTTCCCCTTTCCTGTAACTAGTTTAATCCAAATACAGATTGACACTTAGTTTTAGCACTTGAATTTGCTTATTAGTGATCAGCACATGTTCAGAAATTGTTGTAAGCACTAAATAAGCTACTGATTACTACAGCATTCAACCTTCCTCATTACCTAGAGGAAAACAGTTTTGGAACTTATTTTCCTCACTTGCTTAGAGAAAAACAGGTCTTGCACTCACTTTCCTCACTTATCTAGAGGAAAATAGTTTTTTATTCAGGCATGTTCAAGGGTCAGCTCACAGTGTTCTCTCCTGTCTATCTGATGAATCTGGGCATCTTGGGGCAATGTAGAAATTGCCATGTGTACACAGACAACCCTCTCCTCCTACCACCCAACACGACAACCTGTGAGAGATGCACTTATCTAGCCAAACTGGAGGCTACGCTCTCTCCACCAAGACTGAACTTGACAGTCAAGAGGAGAAGGTAAACACTTGCACCACACCACACACATCACATAGTCTCACTAAATCTACATCATAAAAATCCACACATAGAATCACAAAAACATTTGCGGTGGCTCTCAATAATAATCTGCTCAAGCAACAGAGACCTCCAAAGCAGAAATGCAAGCAACCTCCACCTCCAAAAATAACCCAAATGACACATAGCCCACAGACTCAGTGTGCCACTCAACCACAGCCAATAAGGCAAAACAACGTACCCAACACACTAGTCACAGGTGACTATAGTCAGGCACACTGATGTCCCACTCACCAGGCTAAGCAAGGAGAAGGTTACTGTCAGCTGCCTGTCGGGTGCCAGGATTCACCACATAACCCACACACTCAGGTCACTCCACAAAAAGTACAAATATGACTCTGTCATTGTCCATGTTGGTGTGAATGACCTGAGACGTACCTCCCTGGACTACATGAAAAGAGACATGGAAGAGATCTCTTATCTTGTAGCCCAGGTAGGTATAACCTTTGCCTTGAGTAGCATTCTGCCATCACCTAGAATGATACCGCAGTACAAGGACAAAATGATTAACTTCAACAGTTGTCTAAGCTTCTGGTGTCATTCTAAAGGGATCCTGTATCTGTCTGCCTGGGATGACATGGTCGTCAGACCATGATGCTTTGCCAGAGATGGCCTGCACCTGTCACCCCTGGGATTCTGGATACTGGCTAAGGTTCTTGCCGCCCCTATAGTGCCTTTTATAGGCAATGTTGAAATGATAAATTTGCCACAGTAACAGGAACAGGCAAACAAAAACTGAGGGTGATGCTACTCAATGCTAGAAGTCTAAATCTGAATGGCGCACTGTGACAGTTATCCCACTCCGCAAGGGGGGAGCCACCATGGACCCCGGGAACTACCGCCCCATTAACCTGATGAGCCTGGTCTGGTCAGTGAGGCCCTTTTGTAAGATGTCCACATCGTTAGGTGTTTTGAATATGGCTCCTAGTTTGCAGTCATCTGCTAACTTTGCTAGCCAAAGACCTTCTGTGTTAGCCTGTACTTCAGAGAAGTAGATACCAAACAGGAGAGGACCCAGGACTGAACCCTGTGGTAATCCACTTGTCACTGGTCTGAAGTCGGATTTGGAGTCTGCTACTTTCACAGTGTGGGTTCTGTCAGTGAGCCAGTTGGCAACCCATCTTGTGACATAGGGATTTATACCTAGTTTAGTGAGTTTGTCGGTAATTCCTGAGTGGGAGATGGTGTCAAAGCCTTGGCAAGATTGAGATAGGCTGTGTGAACCACCTTACCCTCGTCTACTGCTTTGGTAACTGCTTCAAAGAAGTCTATCAGGTTTAGGAGACATGATCTGCCTTTTACAAACCCAAACTGGGTGCGGTCCAGAGTTTGGAGATTACCAATGTCTCTGTTTATAAGTTCCATGATGATACATTCCATGGCCTTGCAGACCAGGCTCGTCAGGCTAATGGGGCGGTAGTTCCCGGGGTCCATGGTGGCTCCCCTCTTGCGGAGTGGGATAATCATCACAGTGCACCATTCAGTGGGCACAAAGTCTGAGGTGAGGCTATGACTGAACATGGAACTTAGGTGGGTTGCCAGTTCGTTCTGTAGTTCATGTAGAATGCAGACTGGGATGTTGTCTGGTCCCATGGATGCTGTGTTCTTGGCTTTGGAGAGTGTGTTTTTTACCTGTGCAGTCGTGATTACAGGAACTTTGCATTCTTCCAGTATATAGATGGGCCCTTTAGGGGGTGAGAGGGGAGTAAAGTTAGCACTGAACCTGTATTCCAGGATGTTGGCAATATCAGTTGGGTCTGTATATTTAGTGCCATTGTGCTGTAACTCAGAGCAGATCTGAGTGTTGCCATTGAGATTCTTGACATACCTATAGAATGCTTTGTGGTTGTCTTTAGAATCAGTGGCAATTTTGTTTTTGTAACTAGCTTTGTAGGATATTATCAGGGATTGCAGCTTCTTACTGAGGCTGACCATGGAGCTCCTCCACTCATGGGATTATACTCTCTTTTGCAACAGTTTCTTCCTTCCGTTGTACAGTTTGTTTATGGCAGGGGACCACCAGATTGGCTTCCTTTTTTTGAAGGATAGCTTCTTGGTTCTGTTTGGGATAGCACGATCCATGCATTCGTGTTAGTGCTTATAAAATGCAATTGTGTAGGATTCAGTAGTGTGTTGTCCATCTGCATGGGTTTCATGAAGTTCACCACTTCTGTCTTAAGAAGCATGAAGTTGGCTTTGGAGAATTTTTTTACCATGGTTTCCTTAATGGGGGGTGGGGGCAGGATGTGGATATCTAGGGTGATTAGCTTATGGACAGATTAGACCAATGAGGCATTGACTTTAAGTGTGGAAAACTGGTCACTCATGTTGGTAATGACTAGATCTAGGATATTGTTGCCCCTGGTGGGGGTCTGGATAAGCTGATCCAGGGCACTGGAGTTTATGAATTCCAGAAAGCGTTGAGTGAAGGAGTTGGCACATGAGTAGTTTTCCCAGTTAATGATGGGGTAGTTTAAATCGCCCATTTTTAGGGTGTTTGTTGAACCCTAATATTTTCCAGTACATCAAGAAAAGAGGAGTGGGAATCCTGGGGCATGGAGTAGGATCTGTAGCAAGCTACAATTTGGATTGCAGTTTTGTTCAGAGTTAGTTGCACTTGGATAACCTCGGATGCATTATGCTGAGTAACTAGCCTGGAGGTGTGGATATCCTTAACGAATATGGACACACCTCAGCCTTTGGTGTTCCGGTCCAGGTTATATGGCGAAAAAGTGTGGTATGACTTATAACCTGGTAGTGCAGGGGTGCTCTCTGGAGCCTTGAACCAGGTCTCAGTCACTGCACAGATATCAATCTTCTCCATTTTAAGGAGAGCCTCGAGTGAGTGCATTTTGAGATTTAGACTTCTAGCATTGAGTAGCATCACCCTCAGTTTTTGCTTGCCTGTCCCTGTTACTGTGGTGAATTTATCATTTGAACATTGCTTAAAAAAGTCACTATAGGAGCGGCAAGAACCTTAGCCAGTATCCGGAATTCCAGAGGTGACAGGTACAGGCCATCTCTGGCAAAGCATTATGGTCTGACGACCATGTCATCCCAGCAAACGCAAAAAGAAACAAACAAGTGAAAACAAAAACCAGAAGACAAAATTACCCTGTACTTGTGAACGCCAGGGGAATTCTTGTATAGTTCACACTTGTAAATTCTCCACACTCAAATGGCTGCTATATGCAAAATCCAGGATAAAATCAGTTGTGTTAGATGCTAAATAAATGTCCACAAAGAGGTCATATGTGACAAAATATCCATATGAATCAAGTAGTGAAGAAAATTTCTCCAAAAGATTTATTGAACCAATACTGTGAAGCGCTTTTCGTCCCACTAATAGTGGTTCTTCTTCAGACAAACAGATTCTAACAAAAAACAAGGTTTAAATACTGATTTTGGCGCCAAAAAGGTGCCATTGCTAGGTTACAATTCTGTGCTTCAATTAGTTAAAGGTATAGTGTCCTAACAACTAGTGAGATGAGTCTATGAATGAATTTAAAACAAAATCAACAAAACTTCAGAACCATTAAAAAGATTAAAAGCATCTCTAAGATGTCATTATTACAATATCTAAATATATACTAAATATGAAACAAGTATAAAAATATATTAAGTATATATGGTAATACAAATCACATCATATTTTACTACATGTTTCAGACTAAGGAATGAGCAGTAAAAAACAAAAACCAGTATGTATAAAAGTTACTCAACTTGGGCACTGAATACATATATAAGTAAATCACATCAAAGAATCGAGTGGTTACAAAAAAGAAAGAAAAAAAAGAAAGAAAAAACGTTATTGTGGGAAATTGCTATTTGAAGCTGGTACAAAGTCACATTAGAACTACAATAATCTGATCAAAATCCCACCTAAAACACATACCTAACTACAAAGTCTAACAAAGGTCATAAATATATGTTCAGGATATACAGTGGCATCTGAACAAAGAACTATTAAATAGTGCAATTAATGTAGTCAGGTCATGTAGAAAGCCTGTGTATTGTAATTATAAAAGAAATATGGTAAAAGTATATATGCTGACATGTGAACAATAAATTTAAAATCAAACACCAACTAGTAAACCTATATAAAAGTAAAATGCAAGGTTACTTAGGACAAATTGCTCCATAAGTGCACGGTAATGTACAGAAATTCACTCCGAAAAAAAAGCAAGCAAACCCCCCCCCCATAAGAATATATGACATGACAGTGATATGTGTCAACATCGTAGGCTTCTCAATTTGAGTAACGGATATAATGTGATAGTCTCATTAAGACCTGGGGGGGCATTGGCATGGCATCTAATCTGCCAAAAAAGTTCTAGTACTTCCAACAGGACTTCAAAGGGTCCTTCACGGCTGTCAGGTGATATGGTATCAATTGCTTTAAAATTGAACTTATGGTTAGGGTTGTCAATAATATGTTTAGCACGTGCATTCTCTGTTTTCTTTTTCTTGATTGTGTATAGGTGTTCGTAGACCCGTTCTCGTAGTTTCCTGTCAGTTTTTCCTAAATAAAATGAAGGGCAAGCCTGGCACTGTGCCAAATAAATTATTTTTGTTGACAAGCAGTTAAATTTATATTTGAGGTCATATGTAATATTCCTTACTGTGAATGTCTGCCCTGTGATCATATGTGCACAATAATTGCACATATTGCACTGATACATACCCACTCTCTGTGTTCCTAGTGCCACATTGTTTTGTAATATTTGTTTCAAGTTTCTCCCTTTTTTCCAGACAATCTTTGGCTTAGGTGGTAATTTTTTACTCAGAACGCCATCGTTAGATATGATGTTCCAATTTTTATTAATGATGAGAGAAATAAAGTTACTGTCTAAGCTATAGGGAGTAATAAAAGAAACATTAATATACATGGGTTCACTAGTACTTACAGGAACGGGTACTTGATTCAAGGCATTAAGAATCGGCATATAGGTAACTGCTTCTCTTTTTAATCCAACCTCTTTTTAATCCAACCTCAGACATAACTTCATCAATAAACACAAACCTTCTGTGTTAGCCTGTACTTCAGAGAAGTAGATAACAAACAGGAAAGGACCCAGGACTGAACCCTGTGATAATCCACTTGTCACTGGTCTGAAGTCGGATTTGGAGTCTGCTACTTTTACAGTGTGGGTTATGTCAGTGAGCCAGTTGGCAGCCTATCTTGTGACATAGGGATTTATACCAAGTTTAGTGAGTTTGTCTATAATTCCAGAGTGGGGGATGGTGTCAAAGCCTTGGCAAGATCAAGATAGGCTGTGTGAACCACCTTACCCTCGTCTACTGCTTTGCTGACTGTTTCAAAGAAGTCTATCAGGTTTAGGAGACATGATCTGCCTTTTACAAACCCAAACTGGGTGGGGTCTAGAGTTTGGAGATTACCAATGTCTTTGTTTATAAGTTCCCTGATGATAGATTCCATGGCCTTGCAGACTTCATGTATAAATAAAAAAAAGATGAAAGTTCTAACATTCTAAGAGGGGCACAGAATGTTAGAACTTTCATCTTTATGAAGTGGGAGTTGTAACACCCAGTGTTTATTTAGGGTGTAATTTTATACCTTTTTGAACTATGTAAAGTTTTTCACTTCGTGTTGCCCCTGCTCTATCCTGTTGGGAATATAGTCTGGGGCTTGAGTATTTCGAAGGTGACTAGGACAACCTTAATTGTATAGTATGTTATTTTTGCGTGTCCAGTGATTTTTACATGATTATCTAATTAGTGTTACCATATGGGCATTATGTTCTGTTTAACATCTAAGCCTTTGACAGAGTTGCATTATTTTATGTTTGTGAATTTTATATGTATTCAGTATATATATATATATTTTTTTTTGCAATTCTGCATTTTAATGTGTTTGTTTTACACACTTTTTATATATTTTTTATATATATATGTTTTTCTGCTTTGCAACTTTAATTGAATTGAATGATGATGTCAGAGTTTGCCTGTACCAATAGGTGAGTTGGATGCAATATTTAAATGCTTCCAAATTTCTTAAGCAATTGTCTGATGAAGCCAGCAAGGTGAAAGTGCTAACATTCTTTAATAAATTTTGAACTGTTTTTAGAAGTCCGCATCACTGTTTATTCCATTGGAGCGTTTGAAGTTGATATTGTTTTGCCGTGTGTGATTCCTGTGGATGTCGCTTGTTTTACTGGTACTTGGATTTTTATACCGAACCAAAGGAGTCTTTGCCCCTTGGTGCTGCCTTTGTTTGTTTTTGTTATAGGCTGTAGAATACTTAACACTGAAAGTGTGATAAGAGACCTTGAGATACAGGTGGACAGTAGTCTCTCCTTTGATAATCACATCACCACAGTAGTCAGGAAATCCTTCTACGTGGCACACCTCATCACAAAAGGTTTCTCATCCAGAAAAAAAGAAGTCATCACTCATTAGACCCATTATAGAGCACAACACCCCTTTTGGTATGTATCTCACAAGACATCTACAACAACTGGATAGGCTGCAGAAATACGTCACAAAGAGGATCACCGGCCTCAAACAGATGCCCTACGCATACCGTCTCAAAAAACTCCAGCTTTACTCCATCGCATATCGCCTACTCAGAGGTGATCTCTGCCTAACATACAAAGCTATGTCAAACTCAGAGCTGTTGTACATGCTCCACTTAAATAAATCCCAACCCTCCGAGCTACACACTCTAGGGACCTAAACCTTGTCACCACAATAAAAAGTACATGCCGGAGGGATAGATTCCTGTCCCAGAGACTTCCCATACTTTAGAATAAACTACATATCTGTATCAAACAAAGCTCCTCATTAGCACTCTTCAAGAAAAATCTTGGTGATTGGATGGGAAATAGGAAATTCACCCCGGGGATCACTTCTGTGGCTTTGCTCGACAGTGACACAGGAAAATCATTTTCTTGGGTGGCAAAAGCCAGGGTACCTTTTTGGCTGGGCTTGTAAAGGCCCTAGGGCCGACAGCCTAGTACCTACCTATGAACCTATGAACCTATGAAAGAGAAGATTTCTCATAAATTATTAGTGGAAGTTCTTTCAGGATATAGATTCTTCCAGGCATACCTTAAGAACAAGAGCATCCTCAATGTGAAATTGCAGGTGATTCCAAATTTAGATTTCTCTAACAGCAAGGTGTGTGCCAAGCAAGGCTTCTTATGAGACAGGAATGCCTGGTCTTCACAAGGCACAGCATGGCATTCTCTGTATGGCTTGGAAGGAGCAGATGCAAACAAATGTATAACTACTTGTGAAGAAGAATTCAATATACATATATCTAGTTTGTTCCAGAGTGGGCTAAGATGAAAGTACGGAGCATGACTGCATCTTTGCAGGCATCATTGCTTTTAAACCCTAGGCCACCTTCATTTTGCTTGCTGGCATAAATGTTTACATTTATTTTTGCGTCTCCTCCAATTACACATAATAATATTTTCTCCATCCAGTAGAAAGCTGAGGGAGAGTAATACATTTCAAAATGTATAATAATTTAGGACAGTTGAACATTTCAGACATTATATTTTCCCACTAAAGACAAATAGAGGCATTATCATGAACAGACGTATACAAAATGAGATTTCAATAATGATTTAATGGTTAATTTGAAGATGTATCAAGAAATCTTATCAGGGCCTGTGGTTTCTTTCTCTGGCTAAGAAAGTTCTCAGATGACTGCAAACTGGGAGCCATTATTGAATCCCCAAATGATGTGGAGATTCTACAAAAGGGCCTTACAGAAACTGATGCTTGGTGCCAGAGCCATGGGCTCAAGCTCAATGCCAAGAAATGTATAGTTATCCCCTTTGGGAAAAACATGTACCCTTGAATTACTGCATAGGTGGCAGTACACTAAATGCCGAAAGTGTGATAAGAGACTTAGGGACACAGGTGGACATTGGTCTCACCTTCAATAACCACATCACCACAACAGTCAAAAAATCCTTCTATGTGGCACACCTCATCACTAAGAGCTTTTCATCCAGTAAAAAAGGCGGTCATTGTCTCACTGTACTCATCCCTCATTAGACCCATTATAGAATACAACTCCCCATTTGGTACGTACCTCTCAAGACATCTGCAACAACTGGAAAGGCCACAGAAATACCTCACTAAAAGAATCACAGGCCTAAAGCAGATGCCCTATGCTGACCATCTAAAAAAACTCCAGCTATACTCTGTTGCATATCGTCTACTCAGAGACAATCTCTGCTTAACATACAAGGCCATGTCAAACCCAGAGCTGTTGGACCTGCTACACTTAAAGAAATCCCAATCCCTCACAGAAACGCACTCCAGGGATCTAAACCTTGTCATCACAATGAACAAAACATGCTGGAGGGATAGGTTCCTGACCCACAGACTCCCCAGACTCAGGAATAGATTGCCCATACATGTCAAGCAGAGCGCCTCTTTGGCCCTCTTCAAAAAAAAACCTTGAAGATTGGATGGGAGATAGGAAATTCACCCTGGGGATCATGTCTGTCGTCCTGCTAGACAGGGGTCCAGGGAAGTAAATATTGTGGGAAGAAATAGCCAGGGAATTGTTATGGCTAGGCTTGTATAGGTAGCCTAATACCAACCTATGAACCTATGACTCTATGAACCTAAATAAAGTCAAATGACCACTGTTTGAGTGGTGAGGTGCACTCGCAAGTTTCATAGATTAGTGCTGATTCTTGGAAAGAATTTTGTCTTGGAGCCAATAAAGAATAATTATTTTTCCTAAATCTAAATTCAAACCTGAATAGTATTAAAAAAAACTGAAGAATTGAAGCAATATAATCCTTGAAAATGCACTCTTAAAATAACACAGTCATTTGAAATAAATAGATCATGTATTTTTTTTTTTTGTCAGAATGATCTTACCTGAAAACTGTGATTGGATTCAACCCACCTTAACAATGCTTTGAACACCTGTGAGGAAAGAGAAGGGTAGAATGGGTAGTGTTGATTGGGATAACTTTTTGTAAGGGAAAGATTATCGCCAACTGAGAATTTGTAATCACTATAGACCTCAGTGTATAGCAAGCCTTATAACGGTTATATAATGAACAGGAAAAGTTCAAGCAGTAAGTAGCTTCCTGAAGTCACTCTTCCTAATGGAATCAAATACTGTCTTGGCAGTGAATGCAGACAGGCATGAATGTGAGTTTTCAGGGTTCCTACTACATGATCGCAGGTGCATTCTGTCGAATGCATCTTGATCAAACAAAAAACATCAAAAAGTCAAAATAGCAAAGCAGCTTTTAAGCAGATTCTTTCCCTGGGAAAGAATTTGCTTGGCCGCTTCCATTACTTTGCTGTTTTTGGCACTGTAGTGTGATCTCAGAGTTGGTATATTTAAGTAGGGGGGTGTGGGGGGCACAACCCACTTTATGTAATTTTTAAAGTTTTATTTATTTATTTATTTATTTTTTTTTTTGGAACAGCGATTCTTTTCCCTTGGAAAAAAATTGCTGTTCTGAGGTTTTAACATTGTAAGCTTTCGCTTACATGAGGTCGATTAATCATCGTTCGCTTTTTTAAGCATTCAATGGTGTAATACAGACCCATTTTTCATCTAGTGTTATTAGCACTTACAGATGATTCACATTTGATCAACTTCAAAATAAAATCTTTGCTTCAGGGGACTGATTACTATGTGAAGAAACAAATTAATTCTTGATCCAAGAGCCACTGCATACATGATGGCTTCAATGTCTGTCAGTAATATGGGTGTATACTTTCCCAGGATCATAAAATGGTTGCTTAGTTTAGTTAAACCAATTATTGAGGAGATTTCTAAATGTACATGGCAGTCCTAAGTACCCTGAATGATTGCAATACATCGACAGTAGTATGCATTAAGGAGCTCAGCATGAGTTTGCTAAGTATACTGCTAAAGTTGGAGGGATATGGAGTTTACCACAGTTAGATTTTAATAAGGCTACCAAAATTGTTAACTAGAAAATATTTGTTATCCAAGCTTGAAGTATTATTATAATTTCAATTTGAGATAAACCAGGAAGATTGGAATTGTTATGGCTAGGCTTGTATAGGCCCTAGGGCCGATAGCCTAGTACCAACCTATGAACCTATGGATGGCAACCAGTCTTTAATGTCTAAAATGTCTAATAACAATTACATTGTTGAGGTCTATGCACATTTGCAGTAAGTCTAAAATCTCTCTTGCACCTGTAATATGACTCCGTTTACATTTTCAATAGTGAAAAGGTACAGGTGTGTCACTATAAGCAATAGTACAATAAATGACAAGCAGTGTCAAATAATCAAAACTGTAAAACTGAAGTTCTAACAGATGAGTTAGCTATGCAATGACTGGTCCAGCAAGTAATACCCAGCTCATACCTAACACCACTGGAGGATCACTTAGTTTCTACTGTAAACTGTTCCAGTTATTGCGTGTGGGACTACTGTCTAGGAATTCATTAGGGTAAAAACTAGCTGTGAGACATAGGAGTGAATGGCTGTCTTACTTTGTTGCTACCTATAGTTGAACTCTTTATTTGCCATTACACCCAGTACATGAATCACCTTAACCTTCATCACTGGTATAGTTGCTGAGTAGTTGCAAAAATGACACTTGAAGGCATCAGTTCCCATGGGGTAGTGTGCAGATCTTATTCTTTGCAGAGTTGGTATCCACAATATTGTCATACACTCTTGTCAAAATATGCTCATGGAAACTATGAAGAGAGGCATGAGTATTCTTTTTCATGGAAAATTTACTAAACTTATGTCCTCTACCCAAATGTTAGCAGAACTATTAGGACATTCTGTCTCACCTAGGCCCTATACACTTAGAAGATCAAGCAAGTTAGCAGGGTTAGTGACTATATTAGTACTTTCCTCTGTGATACAGGTTACATTTATTGGTGGTAGCTTACTTGTCTCAGTAGTAGACTGGTAACAAATATGCTAGATGACTAGTAGATGGCCACTCACTACCTCTAGAGAAAGAATGAAAGTAAGGGTTAATGTCTGCTTTGTCATTGGATTTGTAGTGTGGCATGGTTCCAAACAGTACTGGTTTTGCTGTGAAGTTTGACCCTTTAGTTGCAAATTATTAAAGATAAGAACTGCTAATGAGCTTTACCAGGTAATCCATGGTTTGATTCTATCAGCCTCCATTTGCCTATCGCGTTGCTCTGAACAAGTCAATTAAACTGTCAGAGATACCTGGTCACCCTTCAAAACAAGCCTATCAGGTTCAAGGGTAACACATGAGTTAACAAAAAGCCAGAATCAGACATTTGAACACATTAGCATAAACCACTTTCCTTCTTTGACTGAATGAAATCGAGCTTCTTTCTCTGTATAATTAAGAAAGGTGAAAATGATGCAGCTCAGGTTTATGTTTCGTGAAAGATGAGGCATTAGAAACAGGTAAGCCCTTTCAATAACTGACAGATACTATCAGGTAAACTTGAACTTTTTACAACAACCCCAAATTGCTGACCACACTATTCATTCATTTCTTCTAATTTTTATTGTCATGTTATTTATATTAATTTAAGGTATTAAAATTCATAATCCAAGGCATTTTACATAAAGCCAATAAACAACAATGATTCATAGTTTGCACATTTCAAGAAATAACCAGCATAGCAAACAACTGTAAACAATAAATAAATTAACTAAAATTTCTAATTTAAAAATGTAAAATCCACAACAAAGAAGCAATTTCTCTTCACAGTCATAATAGAATCTCACAAAACAGAATGAAGAGACCTGCTAAAGTAGACCCTGGGCAGGTTTCATAAACAGTTACGCAAAGTATATTGATCATGTTGGCATTACAAAGAGCTACCAACATGATAACATGCTAGTAGGTATTCATTAACTGACTCTACATAGGTTCATAGGTTCATAAGTAGGTACTAGGCTATTGGCCTTAGGACCTATATAAGCCTAGCCAAATGGCAGCTGGCTTTTGCCAGCTAGGAAAATTATTTTCCTGTGTCCCTGTCAAGCAGAGCCATGGAAGTGATCCCAGGGGTGAATTTCCCATCTCCCATCCAATTATCAAGATTTTTCTTGAAGAGTGCTAATGAGGAGCTTTGTTTGATATAGATAGGTAGTTTGTTCCAGAGTATGGGAAGTCCCTGAGATAGGAATCTATCCCTCCAGCATGTTTTGTTTATTGTGGTGACAAAGTTTAGGTCCCCAGAGCATGTAGCTCAAAGGGATTGGGATTTCTTTACATAGAGCACGTCCAACAGCTCTGGGTTTGACATAGCTTTGTATGTTAGGCAGAGATCGCCTCTGAGTAAGCGATATGCGACAGAGTAAAGCTGGAGTTTTTTGAGACGGTCTTCATCGGGCATCTGTTTGAGGCCGGTAATCCTTTTTGTGAAGTATTTCTGTGGCCTTTCCAGTTATTGTAGAGGTCTTGTGAGGTACATACCAAAAGGGGTGTTGTACTCTATAATGGGTCTAATGAGTGATGAGGAGAGGAGAACAATGACATATTTTTTTTCCTGGATGAGAAACCTTTTGTGATGAGGATTTCCTGACTACTGTGACGATATGATTATCAAAGGAGAGACTACTGTCCACTTGTGTCCCAAGGTCTCTTATCACACTTTCAGTGTTAAGTAGCCTATGTTGTAGTTCATGGGTACAGAGTTTTTACCAAAAGGGATGGCAATGCCCTTTGTGGCATTGAGCTTGAGGCCATGGCTTTGACACCAGGCATCTGTCTCAGTGAAGCCCTTTTGTAGGATGTCCACATCATTAGGAGATTTGATTGTGGCTCCTATTTTGCAGTCATCTGTAAACTTTGTTAGCCAAAGACCTTCTGTGTTAGCCTGTACTTCAGATAAGTAGATACCAAACAGGAGAGGACCTAGGACTGAACCCTGTGGTACTCCACTTGTCACTGGTCTGAAGTTGGATTTAGAGTCTGCTACTTTTACAGTGTGGGTTCGGTCAGTGAGCCAGTTGGCAACCCATTGTGACATAGGGATTTATACCTAGTTTAGTGAGTTTTTCTATAATTCCAGAGTGGGGGATGGTGTTGAAAGTCTTGGCGAGATCTAGATAGGCTGTGTGTACCACCTTACCATCATCTACAGCTTTGGTGACCGCTTCAAAGAAGTCTGTCAGGTTTAGAAGACACGATCTGCCTTTTACAAACCTGAACTGGGTAGGGTCCAGAGTTTGGAGATTACCAATGTCATTGTTTATAAGTTCCATGATGATATGCTCCATAGCCTTGCAGACCAGGTTCGTCAGGCTAATGGGGCGGTAGTTCCCGGGGTCCGTGGTGGCCCCCCCTTTGTGGAGTGGGATAACTGTTGCTGTGTGCCATTCAGTGGGCACAAAGCCTGAGGTGAGGCTATGATTGAACATGGTACTTAGGTGGGGTGCCAGTTCATTCTGTAGTTCATGTAGAATGCAGCCTGGGGTGTTGTCAGGTCCCATGGATGCTGTGTTCGTGGCTTTGGAGAGTGTGTTTTTTACCTGTAAAGCTGTGATTACAGGTACTTTGCATTCTTCCGGTATAGAGATGGGCCCTTTAGGGGTTGAGAGAGGAGTAAAGTTAGCATTGAACCTATCTGCCAGGATGTTGGCAATATCAGTTGGTTTTGTATATTTAGTGCCATTGTGCTGTAACTCAGAGAAGATCTGAGTGTTGCCATTGAGATTCTTAACATAGCTATAGAATGCTTTGTGGTTGTCTTTAGAATCAGTGGCGATTTTGTTTTCGTAACTAGCTTTGGAGGACTTTATGAGGGATCTCAGATTCTTACTGAGGCTGACCACGGAGTTCCTCCAATCATGGGATTTTATTCTTTTTTTGCAACAGTTTCTTTCTTCTGTTGTAGAGTTTGTTTATAGCAGGGGACCACCAGATTTGCTTCCTTGTTTTGGAGGATATCATCTTGGTTCTGTTAGGGATTGCATGATCCATGCACTCATTTAAGTGCTTATAAAGTACAGTTGTATAGGATTCAGCAGTTGTATCTCAATTGTCCATCAGCATGGGTGCCGTGAAGTTTGCCACTTCTGACTTAAGAAGTGTGAAGTTGGCTTTGGAGAATTTTTTTACGGTGGTTTCCCTAATTGGGGGGGGGGCTGAGATTTGGATGTCTAGGGTGATTTGCTTGTGTTTGGATCTGACCAATGAGCAATTGACCTCTGGTGTGGAACACTGGCTGCCCATGTTGGTAATGTCCAGGTCTAGGATATTGCTGCCCCAGTTGTGGGTGTGGACAAGTTGATCCAAGGCATTGGAATTTATGAATTCCAGAAAACATTGAGCACAAGAGTTGGTACATGAGTAGTTTTCCCGGTTAATGGTGGGGTAGTTGAAATTTCCCATTATTATGGTGTTAGGTTGTACCCTAATATTTTCCAGTGTATCAGGAAATGAGGAGTGGGAATCCTGGGGCATGGTGGGGGATCTGTAGCAAGCTACAATTTTCATTGCTGTCTTGCCCAGAGTTAGTTTCACTTGGATAATCTCAGATGCATTATGCCGAGCAACTGGCCTGGAGGTGTGGATATCCTTAATGAATATAGACACGCCTCCACCTTTAGTGCTTCGGTCCAAGTTAGTTGGCGGAAAGGTGTGGTATGAATTATAGCCTGGTAATGCAGGGGTGCTCTCTGGAGCCTTGAACCAGGTTTCTGTTACTGCATAGATGTCGATGTTCTCCATTTTAAGGAGTGCCTTGAGTGAGTGCATTTTGAGTTTTAGACTTCTAGCATTGAGTAGCATTACCCTCAGATTTTGCTTGCTTGTACCTGTTACTGTGGTGAATTTGTAATTTGAATATTGCCTAAAAAAGGCACTATAGAGGTGGCATGAGCCTTAGCCAGTATCCAGAATCCTAAGAGTGACAGGTGCAGGCCATCTCTGGCAAAGCATCATTGTTTGTCGATCATGTCATCCCAGGCAGACAGATACTGGATCCCCTTAGAATGACACCAGAATCTTAGCCAATTGTTGAAGTCAATCATTTTGTCCTTGTACTGTGGTGTCATTCTGGGTGATGGCAGGATGCTACTCAGGGCTAGGGTCATACTTGTGTGGGCTACACGATCAGAAAGCTCCTCCATGTCTCTTTTCATGTAGTCCAGGGAGGTATGTCTCAGGTTATTCATTCACACCAGCATGGACAATGACAGAGTCATATTTGTACTTGCTGTGGAGTGACCTGAGTGCATGCATTATGTGGCGGATTCTGGCACCTGATGTGCCACATGGATCCTGGCACATGATATGTAGAGCTGCCAAACAATGGGAAACAGTAGAAAATGCTGATTAAAGCATAAAGACCCAAAGCACATGCTAATTAATAAATCTGATATGGTGCACCTACTCAGGAAGCTTTGAAGCAATTGTGTACACTTGGTGTAGGGTTTGGCCATTTACACCAAAACCTTTAGCAATACAGGTACAATACTCTTAGAAAAATAAAATGTTAGGGGTTGCTGCTATTATTATTATGCTGTATGTGCAAATTGCTTTAAATCAAGGTGTGCTGCTGCCAGACCTCAGGGGAAAAAATAATAATAATAATAAAAAGAAGAGGGGTGTTTACCCTTACCTTATCATGGACTGCATGAAACTAACATTGTTAAGAGATATGGCTTGGACTGGAAACACTGGAGGAAATATGCAACCTGTGCTGCCCCCACCTCAGGCCACAGGGAAATCACGGAGAACCCATGTTAGAGGAAACAAAAGTATGTTTAGCATTATGTATACTAGCTACTGCTACTTTCAAGAGACCTACAGGTGTGTCACGGGTATCAGCCTGTAGAATATTATATCAGTTTTTAAATGCTATTGCTACTACATGCGAGAGAGTATATCTGTTTCCTACAAACACCACAAGAGAGAGTGATAGAGAGAGAAAGAGAAAACAAGAATCATGCAGGAATTTTATGGAATAGTACATTTCCCTAAAGTTTTGGGGGTCAGAGATTACACACACATAGAAATAAAAGCCCCATCTGGGAAACAGGGAAGGAGTTACATCAGTAAAAAAGGTTTCCAGTCTATAAACTGTCATGTTGTCTGTAATGGCCAGGGGATCATCTACAATATCTGTGCAGGTAACCCAGGTAGTTTCCATGTCTCACACATATGGCACGCTTGTAAGCTACACACCTTGTGAGGTGTGACATTCCTCAAGGATATGCAGTGGGGGATGCAGGTTATGCACTGGAAATTTGGATCATGACACCCATGAGAAACCCACACATTCCAATTGAGCAAGGATGCAATGAGGCCAACATTCAAACTAGAAATATTATAGAATGTGTATGGTTTACTTAAATCAAGGTTCTGGTGTCTAGGCAATCATGAAGTATACTGCAGTACAACCAGGCACCTGTGCTGAAATACTTACTGTGTGTGCCATGTTAAACAATGTCATTCTCAGAAAACAGCCTCATCAAGGACAACAAGTGGTAGGGACACAGTTTCAAGGCCCACAGGCAGGGTCATTAGCAGCAGCAACAGCAGGTAAGATGAGGAGTCTGAGGGAGAACCACAAGCTGCAGATGGCACTGGCAAACTGAGGGTATGCAGCATGCCCTTGTTCTGGCTAAGAGGCAAAGGATAGCACACGTACACACTCACTACGTAGCTCAAAGTATAATATTCCATGCATACACATGGGGATACTGATGTCTGTCAGACACCACAACCTCTATTAAACCACGTAATGACAACCCCCAAGCACATAATTGTTACCTGGAGTAATGACAAGGGTAAGTATGGAATCTGTTAATAATAATTGTATATATATATATATATATATATATATATATATATATATATATATATATATATGATTACTTGCCTTAGAAAATATGCATATGCCTCAATGCAGAGCATTAATGTCTCCAATATCTCCTCTGTAAGATGTCTGTAACAAAACAAGTACATGTTAGAAGCAATAGTTTGCATCAAGCCTTTCCATTGACCACCATCCATAAAATATGGAATATATCAATTATACCCACATTTGTATGACAATAGCAAGAGGCAAGTCTGAAGTACTTAAGGTTTCATTGCAGTAATGACAATACTAACTGAAATGCTATGCAGTACAACAATCTAGTACGCAATTCACAAATTAGTAGGAACAAGAAATCCACAACTTTAGCTATGGAAATACATATTGAGAAATCCAGTCTTATGAATAAGCAAGCAGCAGCTATCCACTGTAAGCATCAGACGTACATGCAAACCTAAGTCACAAAGGCATGTGCAAAAGCAGGGCACAGTCATCATCATTTGCACAGGGTGTGTGTGTGTGTGTGTGTGTGTGTGTGTGTGTGTGTGTGTGTGTGTGTGTGTGTGTGTGTGTGTGTGTGTCGGAGGTGGTAGGAAGGCTAGGTGGCAACAAAGAAGTGAGTGTGTACAAGTAAGAAACACATGTATCTCTCAGATTGTACAGTGCTTATGGCCAGTAACAGCAAATGTATAGAACTCAATGGTTCCTAAACCACAAAGACCTCCTAGATGAAGTACATATAACAAACACCCTTAGCAGCCCAAAATGTTTCAAAATAACACCCACATCAACACACAGAACTACATCTGCTGGAGCCTCTACCTCTAAGCCCATAAGGCAAGCCACCATACAATCCAACATTCTAGTCTTTGAAAACTCTATCGTGAGACACACTGATGTCCCTCTCACCAGACTCAGTAAGGAGAAAGTCATGGTCAGTTGCTTGTCAGTGGCTAGGAACCACCACATTACACATGCACTTATGTCATTGGACCACAATTTCCAATATGACTCAGTCATAGTCCATGTGGGAGTAAATGCCCTGAGACGTACCTTCCTATACTATATAAAAAGAGACATCATAGAGCTCTCGGAATATGTGTATCAGGCTGGTATGAGCCTAGCATTGAGCAGCATCTTACCTTCTCCAAGGATGATGCCACAATATGAAGAAAAGATGATTGACTTTAACAATTGGCTTAGTTTCTGGTGACATTCTAAGGGAGTCCAATATTTGTCAATATGGAAGGAGTTGGTCAAAAGACCATGGTGCTTTGCCAGGCATGGTCTGCACTTCTCCCCTCTAGGCTTTCAATTTTTAGCTAAAACCTTGGCTTCACCCATAGTGCCTTTTTAGGCAAAGTCAGTCTGAAAGTACTTTCGACATAGCAAATCAAAACCAAGAAAATCTAGAGGTATTACTGCTCAGTGCTAGGAGTCTAAACAAAAATCTCCACTCCCTAGAAGCTCTGTTTAACCTAGACAATGCTGACATCTGTGCTGTCACTGAGACTTCCTGGCAAGGTCAGACCACAATATGGTGTCCTTTGAAGTAAAAATAAAACCTGGACCCTCAGCTAAACCTGGAATATTCAGGAAATACTCTAAGGCTAACCTTCTGCTACTAAGTGAGAACCTGGCAAAATGTCAAACCCCCATAAACCCTGAGAACACTGTTGCCTATGCAGAACTGTTCACAGAAACACTGTACATGCATATTAATAGCTGCATAGAGGCAGGTGTACCCACCATGAAGAAGTACAGAACTAACTCAAAAAACAAGGCACTCAGTTGGAATCACAAAATCAATATGCTGTGCAATAGGAGGAAGAAAATAATGTCCAAAAATAGGAGGTGCAGCACCCAGCAGGATAAAACTACCCTATTAACCTAAACAAACAATTCAGAGGACAAATAAAGCCTATCGAAGCCAAATTTGAGGTATGTGGGGCTTTACAGGCCAAGGACAAAGACAAAGCATTATTTAGCTATGTCGGCAACCTCAAAGGCAATACACAGTTGTGTGCAGAGCTCATTGTAAATGCAGCCATCTATACTGTGCCAGAAGGTTAATACTGGTAGCACAAGATAGTGGGCTACGTACACACTGACTAAGAAAACTTCCTCCACTTTCCGAAACTGTGAAACCAGTAAAACAAAAATTCAGAGAAAATGGCGCAAAGAGGCAAAGTAACAATTGATTAAGCAAACTGCGATTTAGAATAAATTTCTTTTCACATCAAATACTTTCATCCGTAGACTTCATCAGAAACATAATTCAACCATTTAAAATAAGTTTATATACACTTGAACCAAAAATGTTACACCCTACTTAATTAATCCATCAATAAAGGTCAAATTAAATATTAACAATGAATAAAAAATTGTTAAAAATATTTATTATTTAAATATGACCTCCTATTTTTCAAAAAACACAATGTTAATCATTTCATTTAACCCTGTTTTTTTGTCTGCCTCTAAAATTATTTGTCAATTGGTTTACATCTATTCTAAATCATTTTTGAAATCTCCACCCCTTAAATCAATCTTTCCTTTTTCTAAAATAGAAAAACGGAACTTTTTATGTTTATTACACTCAACTGTGTGCCTATAAAGGGAACTATTAAGATTTTTCTTTTTGATGTTATAAACATGTTTGCATATCCTTTCCATTAGGGTTTTAGTGGTCATGCCAACAAAGAAAGCTAGACATCCACTTGATGTATATGACACCACACACATTTAACTGTTCTCACAGGTCCCTTATCCCTACTTTTATGTAACATCCTCTCTGAAACACACTGACAAGATCATCCTGAGAAATGTGCAATCTCTTTCTCAGACTCAGACTTCTCTTGTGGTGCTTGCAACTAGTAAATTGATGTCTAGATTATGTAACCTAGATAGGTGGGAGGTTCAATACCCAACATAGAAACGCTGTATACATTTGTGTTGCTGTCTCCATTCCTCCTCCAGCACATGTATTTAAATGTGCACACAGTTTTCTTTTAACAACTTTTACGGAAACATCCTGCAAGAAACACACTTATGAGGTCATCCTGACAAAAGTGCAATACCTCACATAAGAGTCAGATCTTTTTCTGTTGTGCTTGTGAGCATTGCACTGTTCTGTAAATTGTGTAAACTAACTAGGTAGGAAGTTCAATACCCAACATGTAGAACCTGTGTGTGTGTGTGTGTGTGTGTGTGTGTGTGTGTGTGTGTGTGTGTGTGTGTGTGTGTGTGTGTGTGTGTGTGTATAGTGGGTTTTGCTGTCTCTATTTCCCCAGTGGAAGTTGCATTTCAATATGAACACAACTTCCTTCTAACAGCTTTTACAGAAACATCCTGCATGAAACACACTTATGAGGACATCATGGCAAACGTACAATCACTCCCATGTGAGCTGGACTTCTCCTGTGGCACGTGTAAGTATTATAGTACTCTCTAGCTTGTGCAGGTAGATAAGTAGAAGGTTCCGTACCCAATATGATATAATTATATGTTTATATGAGGTAGTTTGCAGTTAGGTGAGCAAGTGTTTATTCAACCTACAGTCTGGATACATTTATTAATCTCATAAATAACTGTACCATCCATAAAGCCACCTTTCACATCCACAACTTCATTGCTACAGAAGGGTATAGGTATGTGTACTGTTAGTACTATAATACTTACAATTTTCTATGTGTTACATAAAGGAAATGTTTCTTATTTAGGCAATACTATGTCCACAAATTTGTACATTAATGCTTAACATAACAGTGCCATGGGCTGAATGACAGCTATTTAATGTTTTTAGAGGGGGAGTGATGCAAAAATTTGATATGTAGGAAGGGGGAGAATGTTTCCATTCATCAGATGTCATTTTTTTTCTGTAACATCAGGAAGAACACACAATTACATTGTATTGTCTCCCTACACCGCTGATTCAAAACACTGATGATATCATTGTTTTGCAAGTGAACTGAAACTATTTAAATATCAAATGTCTCTTCTGGTGTCTGCATGTCTCACACTATTATCAGTAATGTGTAAAGAACTAAGTAGGATGTTTGAGTATAGCAGTGCTTAACTTCTACAAGTGTGACACAGTTATAATTGTTTTACACACATATGTAGTGGCAATATTCACAAGCCCAGATTGACTGTTAAACTAATTTTACCAGATAAATCTTTTTGGCAATACACTACTGATGTTTTCCATTCATAGATGCTCTATGTCTCAATTGCATTCAGTATCCTCCTGTGACACTGCTGTTGATAATTGATGTGTTAGATGGTGTAAATAGATAGGTATGCAGTTTGATTCCATCACTGCTTCAATAGTGTGACAGATATTACTGCTATATACCATTGGCCACCTCACAGCCATCTGAATATATCTTTCTAATTATGGGATAAAATTACATTGGCACTCTGTGACACTAGCAAGTGCTAGTATCACCAGGGAAAATAACATTTTATCCACACATTGATTTTATACTGCTTACATACCTGCAGTATGTCACATATGAAGTGTGCATTCTCCTGTGTTGCGTGACTTTGATAGTGTGCTTCGTTATATATGATACTGGAATCCAGTGGCGGGTGTGCCCTTTAGCCTCATACTGTGTCTACTGTTCTGCAAAGGCATATACGATGCGTAGCTGTACAGTGTTATTGTGCACTTCAAATGCTTTTTAGCATAATGATACAGTTTATAAACAATAGTGATGTCATCCATTTAACTGCTCTGTGTCTGTTGGACCTTAAAATGGTCATGTGGCACTTGCAGCTTCAGGAGATGATGTTTAGTTTGTGCTCTTGGGTAGTTGTTTAAGATCCATATATTACTGCTCAGACTATGATGTATCAGTGTTATTGTGACTGTACATGTCACTAACACTGTTTTCATGCACATTGGCTTTATACACATGTAGATGTTGATCCCTCTTAGTAAAAGCAATGAAAATGTGTCAATACTAATGCTTTTATTCAGAGAAATTATGAAAATTTGTTTCCCTGTTCCCTGCAAAACTTATGTAGGCAGTGTTATTCTCTGGCATGGTGAAATGAGACAAAATGCTCTGTGTTTTTGATGTGCTTTAGCAATCACATGCACAAATATCCCTTGCAGAAAGAACATGATGCATTACATAACCACATACTTCATACTTGTAGTGACATTTCTCCTGTAGTACATTGCATTTATCCTGGAATATATTCATATGTTGCCTGCTCTTAGATGGTCATCTGTTCACCATCCACATTCATTGCCAGTTAGAATTGCTGGGCCTTATACTGTAACACATGACTGATGCATACCATTGTGATAATGTTCCCATTCACATTGTGATAGACCTCCACAACCCCTTTCATTAAGGAAATTGTATGACACATATACAGATGAAGTAATAATTTAACCCAGGTGGATTGTCATGCTAGTTTTAAGAATTCTACTGTAGTGCTTGTGGTTCATCCTAATATCATTAGTCAGGAGAATCACATTACTTGCTGTTCAATTCCTGACAGTGGCAACATTATATGAATGCACTGCCATTATATAAACACCGTTGTACCTAGTTATCCATTTTTATGTTGGACAATGATATATCATCACAGGTTGTGATTTCATGACATCAAAATGTTTATTTGGGGCATGACATGCTGTAAGTGCTTCTGTGGCACATACATTGAATACTGGCATTTATTGCATACCTACATTGAATACTGGCATTTATTGCATACTTATATTGATATACTGGTGTTCACGTCTTCCATCTTCTTACATCTTCCACAGTTTCTTATTGATGTCCTCTTTATACATGTGGAACTAGCTTAGAATTGGCTAAAAGAAATTATTTAACATTTCTATTTTTATTGTAAACTATGTTGGTTGCATCACCCAACTTGTTCTTAATATCGGGATCAAAGGAATTTTTCCAAGCCTTCTTTACTGTCTTTGTATATTTAAGTGTTATTACAAAAACGTAAAACTGATGAAGGATTTTGCATTCTGGTTACTGGAGGGCATCTTAACTTTGTAGTGAGACTAATACTCCAATTAGAGGGCAAGTCTAGCTTTTCTACCTCCAAAAACCTAATTTTTCACATTTTGAAACAGTTGTGGATAACACCATTGGAAAAAAGAGAAATCAGATTGTCCAGCTCAAGCATAAAACAACAGTCATCACTAGCAAGTCATGAAGTTCATGCAGTCTGACCTTTAATAATACTGATTACTTAGTGCATTGGGCGGCAGCTCTTAAAGTGTAAAAAAGAGTTAGAATAAGTCTCTTTATGGTAAATCATAGATGAAAAACATCTTAAGTTGTGATTTCTACTTAAAGAAATACTTATATGTCTAATTTGGTATGTAAACCTCAAATACTGAGTAGTTCTTTCTAAGTAAAACATGAATGATTTAAATTCATCTATACTACCCTTCCAAAAAATAAGAATGTCATCCAAAACCAAAAAAAAAAAAAAAAATTGATAATATACTTGCACTTTAGTATATGTTGGAGGGGCAAGCTGCCCCCATAGCTATGCCCACCTTCTGGGGGAAATATACCCCATCAAAAGATATGCAATTATTTAACAAACCCATATCAAAAAGTAATTGATCAATTTCAACAATTGGCTAAGTTTCTGGTGTCATTCAGAGGGGATCCAGCATGTGTCGACCTGGGATGACATGCTCGATAAGCCACGTTGCTTCACAAGAGATGGCTTGCACCTGTCACCCTTATGCTTTCGAATACTGGCCAAGGATTTTGTTGCCCCCATAGTGCCTTTTTTAGGCAAGGCTCAAAAGACAAACCCACCACCATAAATAGCACAAGTAACCAAAAACTGATGGTTATTCTACTCAATGCCAGAAGTCTAAACCTCAAAATGCATGCACTCGAGGCACTCCTCAGTATGGAGAACATCGATATCTGTGCAGTAACAGAAACCTGGTTTAAAGCTCCTAAGAGCACCACAGCATTACCAGGCTATAACTCATACCATACTTTTCAGCCACAGAACCCAGACCGAAACACAAAAGGTGGGGGTGTATCCATATTCATCAAGGATACCCACTGCTCCAGGTTAGTGGCACAGCACAATGCCTCAGAGATCATCCATGTGCAACTAACAACAGGCAAAACTGCAATTCAAATTGTAGCTTGCTACAGATCACCTACCATGATGCAGGACCCCCATTCCTCATTTCTGGAAACACTGGAAAATATGAAGGTCCTACCAAACACCCTAATATTGGGTGATTTCAATTACCCAAACATTAACTGGGAGAACTACTCAAGTACTAACTTCCTTGCCCAATGCTTCCTAAAATTTATAAACTCAAACACCCTGGATCAACTGGTCAACACCCTCACCAGAGGTGACAACATATTGGACCTCATCATCACCAACATGGGCGACCGGTGTTCTACACCTGAGGTCAAACCCTTGCTGATTAGATCAGACCACAGACTAATCACTCAGGATATCCACATTCTGCACCCACCCCCAATCAAGGAAACCACCGTGAAAAACTACTCAAAAGCAAACTTGACGTTACTTAAGACCGAGGTGGAAAGGCTCACAACCCCCATGGTAAAGGACAATGCTGTCCAAGCTGCTGAATCCCTTACAAAGGCACTCTATGAGCACCTGAAAGAATGCATGGATCATGGTGGACCCCTGCCATAAACAAGTTATACAATAGAAGGAGGAAACTAGTGCAGAAAAGAATAAAATCCCAAGAAGGAAAGACATCCCTGATTAGTATCAGCAAGAAACTACGATCCCTCATAAAATCATCCAAGGCTAGCTTTGAAAGAAAAATTGCCAAGGACTCCAAAGATAACCACAAAGTCTTCTTTAGCTATGTCAAGAACCTAAGTGGAAACTCTCAGATCTGCTCTGAGTTAGTGCAGAATGGCACAAAATACACTGAACCAACTGATATTGCCAACATTCTGGCAGACAGGTTTAGTGAAAACTTCACCCTCCTCTCACCCCCTAAAGGGCCCATAACCACACCACAAGAATGTAGTGCCCCAGAAATCACTGACACACAGGTTAAAACAGCCCTATCCAAAGCCAAAAATACAGCTTCAATGGGACCAGATGGTGTCCCAGACTGTGTCTTACATGAGCTCCAAAATGAACTAACCCCTCACCTAAACACACTGTTCAAACTCAGCCTCTCTACAGGCTACATACCCATAGAGTGGCACACAGCAACCATTATCCCACTCCACAAAGGTGGAGCCAGAATGGACCCTGGGAACTATCACCCTATAAGCCTGACTAGCCTGGTCTGCAAGGCTATGGAGCGCATCATCATAGAATTCATTAACAGAGACATTGGGAACCTTCAAACATTGTACCCTACCCAGTTTAGCTTTGTTAAGGGCAGATCATGCCTCCTAAACCTGGTGGACTTCTCTGAGACAGTTACCAAGGCTTTAGATGAGGGAAAGGAGGTCCACACAGCCTACCTAGACCTCACAAAGGCTTTTGACACCATTCCCCATTCTGGTATTATAGACAAGCTCACCAGCCTGAACATAAACCCCTATGTCATGAGATGGGTTGCCAATTGGCTCATGGATAGAACCCACACGGTGAGAGTTGCAGGCTCTAGGTCTGACTCTAAACCAGTTACAAGTGGCGTCCCCCAGAGCTCAGTCCTGGGCCCCTCCTGTTCGGTATATACTTCTCAGAGGTACAGGCAAGCACAGGAGGACTGTGGCTGACCAAGTTCCCAGATGACTGCAAACTGGGCGCCGTAATTGACTCTCCAGCTGATACAGACATCCTCCAGAAGGGTCTCACTGAGACAGATACCTGGTGTCAAAATCATGGCCTCAAGCTAAATGCCAAAAAGTGCATAGTCATCCCCTTTGGAAAAAACAAAGTACCCGCAAACTACCACATACGTGGTAGTCCCCTAAATATAGAAAATGTAATAAGGGATCTGGGGACCCAAGTAGATAGTAATCTCTCCTTTGATAATCCTATTGCCAAGGTGGTTAGAAAATCCTTCTATGTGGCCCACCTAATCACAAAAGAGTTGTCATCTAGAACAAAAGAGGTTATTGTGCCCCTCTACTCATCACTCATTAGACTCATCATAGAGTACAATGCCCCATTTGGGATGCACCTTACAAGACACCTGCAACAGCTGGAAAGCCCACAGAAGTACCTCACCAAGAGGATTACTGGCCTCAAACATATGCCCTATGCAGCCTGACTGAAGAACCTCCAGCTGTACTCGGTTGAATACTGCTTACTCAGTGGTGATCTCTGCCTGACATACAAGGCGATGCCCACCCAGAATTGATGGACATGCTCCACCTAAACAAAAACAAATCCCCAAGAGCCACATGCTCTAGGGATCTAAACCTCACCACAATGATAAATAAGACATGCTGGAGGGATAGATTCCTATCCCAGAGACTCCCCATGCTTTGGAACAGGATTCCAATCAACATTAGGCAGAGTCCCTCACTAAAACTCTTCAAGAGAAACCTTGACGAGTGGATGGGAAACAGAAAATTTACCCCAGGGGTCACTGCAGTGGCTCTGCTGGACCGAGGCACAGGGAACTAATCTAAGGGGGCGTCAAAAGCCAACACATTCCGTCTAGGCTTATAGATGCCCTCAGGCAGATAGCCTAGTACCTATGAACCTATGAACCTATAATTCAACACTCTGATATCAGTTTAGTAAAAGTGTCAGGTTCATAGCTTCATAGGTTCAAGTGGCTAAGAAGTGCACAAAATTGTCTATACCATCTATGTGAAGAATGACCATAAATAAATCAACTCCATCTATTGTAATACAATCTGCATCAATATCTTAAGGCTCTAAGTTCAAACTACCCAAGAGATGCTGTAAATATCATAAAATGTAAGGCTATGATTAAACAGGGCACTTAGGTGAGGTGCCAGTTCATTTTGTAGTTCATGTAGTACACAGCCCAGGATGTCATCTGGTCCTATGGATGCTGCATTCTTAGCTTTGGAGATTGCTGTTTTTTCCTATTTGGCCATTATTACTGGAATTTGGCAATCTTTCGGTGTTGAGATGGGCCCTTTAGGGGGTGAGAGGGGGGTGAAGTTGGCACTGAATCGATCTGCCAGTATATTGGAAATATCCTTGGGATCAGTATATTTAATGCCATTCTGTTGTAACTCAGAGCAGATCTGAGCATTGCCATTTATATTCTTGACATAGCTATAGAATGCCTTGTAGTTGTCTTTGGAATCTTTGACAATTTTATTTTCGTAACTAGCTTTGGAGGATTTTATGAGGGATCTCAGCTTCTTACTGAGGTTGGTAAGGGAGTTTTTTGCATCCTGGGATTTTCCTCTTTTCTGCAACAGTTTCTTCCTTTTGTTGTAAAGTTTGTTTATGGCAGGGGAGCACCAGACTGGCTTCCTTTTTTTTTTTGGAGGAGAGCATCTTGGTTCTATTTGGGATGGCATGTTTCATGCATGAGTGGATGTGCTCATACAGTGCCTTAGTGTAGGATTCAGCAGTCGAACTTTCAGTTCCTGTCTGCATGAGTGTCATGAAGTTTGTCACTTCTGACTTGAGTAGCATGAAGTTGGCTTTGGAGAACTTTTTTTACTGAGGTTTCCTTACTGGAGGTGGGGGAGGGATGTGGATGTCAAGGATGTTTAGCTTATGGTTAGACCTGACCAACGAGAGGGTGACCATAGGTGTGGAGCCTCAATTTCCCATGTTGGTAATGACCAGGTCTAGGATATTGGAGCCCCTGATGGGACTATGGATTAGTTGATTTAGGGCATTGGAATTTATGAATTCCAAGAACCGATGGGCAAAGGTGTTGGTACATGAGTAGTTTTCCCAGTTAATGGCAGGGTAGTTGAAATCACCCAGTATTAGGGTGTTTGGTTGTATGTATAATATTTTCCAGTATGTTTAGAAAGGTGTAGTGAGAATCTTGGGGCATGACAGGGTATCTGTAGCAAGCTACAATTTGGATTGCAGTCTTACTAGTGTTAGTTGCACCTGGAGAATTTCAGATGCATTGTGTTGGGCAACTAGCCTGGTGGTGTGAATATCCTTGGTGAATATGGACACTCCACGACCTTTAGTATTTCGTTCCTGGTTTGGTGACCAAAAAGTGTGGTAAGAGTTGTAGCCTGGCATTGCAGGGGTGTTCTCTGGAGTCTTGAACTAGGTCTCAGTTACTGCACAGATATCGATGTTCTCCATTTTTAGGAGTGCCTCGACAGAGTGCATTTTGAGGTTTAGAGTTCTAGCATTGAGTAGCATTACCTTCAGATTTTGCATGCTTGCACCTCTTATGGTGGTGGTTTTGTCCTGTGAACTTTGCCTAAAAAAGGCACTATAGGGGTGGCAAGAGCTTTAGCCAGTAACCTGAATCCCAGGGGTAACAGGCAAGGGTTTTCAGAGGTAGAAAAGATAAATTTGTCATCCTTCTAAACCATAATCAGAACATTGATGTCACTACAAGTTAAGGCACCACTTGTTACCAAATGAGAGGATCCTTCATTGCTATTACATTTTAGTTCTGACATTTTTAAATATGTAGAGATAGTGAAGTAGGCTTGTAATAGTTCCTTTGATCGTAAATTTAAGAACAAGTTGGATGATGTAAACAACATAATTTACAAAAAAAGTAAAAAACATTAAAGAAATTCTTGAAGTGAATTCTAGGCATAATTCCACGTGTATGCAGAGGAAACTGATGAGAAAATGTGCAAGATGTAACTTTTCGAAATGTCCAGCGTTTTATGTTGGAAAAACTGTAAGGAGATTGAGGGATAGAATTTGGGACATTTATATGATATCCAAAAGAAAAAGAAAATGAATGCTTTAAGAAAATCCCAGAAGCTTGTAAGCCTTTCAAAACATTTAGATTTTTTGTTATCGATAAAAAACTTTAAAAAGAAAAAGGACGCGACATGGATATAAAGAACTACTGTGATAGTTAAAGTTAAATGCAACTATCCAACCAGGTATTAATGATCATAAATCTTTGATTAGTGTGCTAAAATGTAGGGTGCAAGCATTATTAACAATTTTAACAAGCTCAAAGAATAATATATATATATATATATATATATATATATATATATATATATATATATATATATATTATATATGTATATATTATATATATATATGTATATATTATATATATATATATATATATATATATATATATATATACATATATATATATATATATATATATATATATATATACACACACACACACACACACACACACACACACACACACACACACACACACACACACACACACACACACACACTCACACACACATACACACACACACACACACACACACACACACACACACACACACACACACACACACACACACACACACACACACACACACTCACACACACACACACATATATTACGCTTTCTTTAATTAATTAAAATTGTTGCAGTGTACACCATTAGTGTATACTGATGTTTGTAAAGGTTTTTACCATAATTTTATTCATTTTGAGACACAATTTTAACATACTTTCTGTCTATTATTCTAGTCTTTTAAGACTATGCAATCAATTAAGTTGTAAAGAGAAGTCATTGGATAATCTATGCTATAAATACATTGTAGTTCCAGGATTGTGTTTTTATACTCTGAAGAAGTCACAGAAAACTGATGAAAGCTGTAAGAATATTTTACAATAAAAGTTTAATTTGTGTGACTTTCCACTTTTTTTTTCTTTTTTACCTTGTAGGATTTCTTCTGAATCTTCAGAAGTACCCTGAATATTTTTGGAAGGAGTGGAAAAGCTTACAGGAACATTTTGGCCAAAGTAAATAAAAGGTATTTGCTTTGCAAGTCTTCTTGCATGGAATCCTGGAACAGAATCTTGCCAGTTGATTATTCAGAGATTAGGCAATGAGGTGAGCAAGAGGTAATCCCCACAGATGGATCAAATCTTGGAAGACCACTGATCTAGTTTCCATTCATGAGGTCCTGCTCTTCTCCTGCTCAGTTTGTCTGCCATAGTTTTACTTTGACATCATGTAGGATGCCTGTAGAATGAGATTTTACTGTTGAGACATATCCTAAGCTAACACAGCTAGTGTGCAAAGGGGGTTCAACCAGATTCTCCCTTTCTTGTTCATGTACTATGAGACTGTAATACTGTCTGTAACCACTAGAAGAGGTCACAGGGACCAAAGATGGTTCAGAGAGTTGAGTGACTTGATCATGAAAAGCATGTCCTTGATATTTATGTGCATTCTATCTATACTTGGTGTCCCAGACCCATGCACTTTTATCTCCCCCAAACCTGCTCTCCATGCAACCTCTGAAGTGTCTGTGGTGAATGACTGCTTTGAAATAGGGAGGGAGAAGAGGGGACCTGGATTTAACAATTTCTGTTGACTCCAACAAAAGATTTATTTTCTGATAATGCCCAGCAATGGGTTTTAAAAGATAAAGGTTGTTGTTTACTGGGACCAAAGAGATTTCGGACACCACTGTATCTTTCTCATGTGTAGTCTTGTCATGGGTATCATGAGAATCATAGATGTCATGAGAACCAAAATCCTAAGGTATTCCCTTGCAGTGACTAAAGTCTGGGTGATAACCCTTACAGTGAAAAACCTTACAGGTAGATCTAGATAAAGATCTATTTTTCCTGTGGAAGAAAAGCTCTTTGAACTGAGATGTCTACTGAAGAAGTCAAGAAAGACTTTTGAATGTTCTTTTGGAATCCCAACTTGGGTAAGAGATTTCTCTCATGAGAGAGACTCTTGAATTTTTGAAAAACACTCTGCAAAAATAAGCAAGTCATCTACATATGGAAAATGGAAATACCCTGTAACCTTGTAGCCTACAATGAGCTATAACAGGAACTAAAAAAATATGAACACTCTTGGTGCAGTTGATAGTCCAAAGGGTAAAGCAGAGGACTGATAAGATTTTGTGTGTCTGGATCACATTAACAGACATCTGAAGTTTGGTTGAATAAGGATGTGATGATAAACATGTTTTAAGTCTGGTGTTGCTAGGAAACTTGAAAAAAGAAGAAGCGGTTACAGTTTGTAAAGTGACATTATTTTGAATTTATGCACTATCACAAACAGGTTTAGGAAAGAATGTTCCAGAACTGGTCTCCAAGAATTTTCTTTCTTTGGTACTAGGACCATCCTTGAATAAAAACCCTTCCTCACTTGGAAAGAAGGAATTAGTTCTATCACTCCCTGGGGCAGTATGTAATGAAGAACCGATGGAAATGAAAGAGGTTGATTTGGAGGATGAGCAATGATCCCCTTGGAAAGAGGACCCCCTTGGAAAGAGGAATTTCCTCCCAATGGCATCTGTAACCTTAATGGATTATTTCCGGAGCCCATTTGTCTTTCTGTATCTGTTGCCAAAGACAGAAATGGAAATTCATACTTTCTTGAAGAAAAAAGGGACCAGGGTGGGAAGGGTTCACAAGATAGCCTCTTGAATAGTCATTCAGACTTGTTAAATTGTATTTGGTTTTGGGAGGTTTGAGACTTACTTTTGGAATTTCCATTGACAATTCGTTTTAAATGTCTGTTTCCCTGTATTTTGTTGAAACTGTCTACACTATTTTTTACCAAAATTAGATTAAGAGACAGACATTCCCATGAAAATTTTGGCAATGGAGGACTGAAAAACCTTAATGATTGCCTGGATCAGCTTGCTGCTTTCATCACACTTTTTTATCGCTTCTACAGCAGAGGGGCCAAGCACAAAATCTTTATCCAGTTGATAATTTAAAATCTCATTTTTAACATAATCTGGGAAATTTTGGGAATGCAGCCATGCAAACCTTCTCAAAACAGTACAAGTGCCCATAGCCCTGGAATCAGTATCAACACTCATACACACACTGTAAACAATGAGCAGTCACCTGTGCAAAAGAAGAAACTAAATTATTTAATGCAGATAGCTCTTCACAAGAAGACTCTGCAGATAAAATATTCCACATACTTTCACAGTTTGTCAGAATAAACTTTATCATATGAGCCTGACAATTCAAAAATTCTGAAAATCATAGATACAGGACTACATACATTTCCCCAAACCTATCAATAATTTTCCCATCCTTATCAGAATTGTGGGACTGGAATTGACTAAGTGCTTAGCACTAGTGGGGTCAATTAAAGCTGCTGGTCAGGTTTGGGAATAGTGTATAAAAATTTAAAAGACTAAAGAACTTTATATATCCTAACTGCCTTTTTAGGGACAGTTGTCTGACTGTCAGGAAAACTGCAGGTAGTAACACTCACATCCTCTAAAGAAGATATAGCAGTAGCAATTGGTGTAAGTTCTGGAAAATCCTTCATTAACAACACATAATATTTTCTGACTGACTGAGAAACCACAGTGTTCTCCCAGTGAAAACACTAGCACTTTCTTGCAATAGTTTCAGATTGTATCTGAAGAAGGCATCTGTCGAAAGTGCTTATCGTTTGGACAATTTCATCAGCTTTTTACACTCCAGTGAAGTATATGTTTTTGTCAGCTTTACTTACAAAGCATTTATTAACTGTGCTTTAACAACTTGAAGCCCGAAGTTGTGGATGTTAATTACTAGGCTAATCATTTCAGTACTTCAGTGAAGTTTGCATTTTGTCAGCTTCACTTTTTAAGCTTTCAATAAACTGAGTTTTAACAGCCTGAAGTTTGAAGCTGTATCATTTGGACAATTTCATCAGCTTTTTACATTCCAGTGAAGTATATGTTTTGTCAGCCTTGCTCACCAAACTGTGCTTTAACAACTTGAAGTCTGAAGTTGTGGATGTTAACTACTAGGCTAATTATTTCAGTACTTCAGTGAAGTTTGCGTTTTGTCAGCTTCACTTTTTGAGCTTTCAATAAATTGAGTTTTAACAGCCTGAAGTTTGAAGCTGTGGATGACAACTGCTTGGATATTCAACTTTTTTCAGTTCATTATATTCTAGGGAAGTTTACATCCTGTCAGCTTCACTTTTTAAGCAATAAATTGTGTCTTAACAGTCTGAAGCCTGAAGCTGTGGACGACCCTAAGGTCTTTTTTCTTTGTTCATTTGTCTACCCTTGGTGTCTTTAGTAGTGGTGAGGAGAATTTATTTCCTGTTTATACTGGGAAGGAGGTTGAGAATTGGAGGCCCATGAGCTCCCTGAAGGTGGTTGTGCTGGGGGCTGGACAACAGGGACAGGCTGCCCCTCGAGGTGGGCCAGTCTGCCCTCAATCTGGCTCAGGCATCCATCCAACTCTGTCTGGATGACACTGTGCACCATACCACAGAACCTTCTCTGGGTAATGGGTTCCTCTCCTTGCCCACACCAAGGGGGATGGGCCCCATCCCCCAAGGTGGTTCCACCTGAGGGTGCTGCAGGACCAGAGGAGGAGGCAGTTCTGGGTTGGGTCCCAGATGTGCTGGAGCCTGGTGCTGTGGCCAGATAAGGTGGGACAGGCGGATCCATTGGGATCTGCCTTCCCAAACATGCTATGGTGTTGAGGTTTTTCAAAATGTATTGGCTAGTCATGAACAAAACATTTCAAAATTAGTTATAACAGCATGTGTGAGTGTTCCAATTAACGCAGAACAATAGAAGTGAAACAATTGCATAGCAAACAGAACAGATGCATAAATGAAATAACAGTCAGCATTGTAACTGCATGCCAGTTACATTTACAGCAACAGGTCACCAACAATGGTATTTGAACAAGGCATGTTAATATGCAACCAATTAAATATATGAACAATAATAGAACAAAGGTCGCAGCATTAGGTTTTGAGAACAACATACCCATAGTATATGAATACTAATTATTGATGCAGATGAGGGGTGGGGGAGAGAACAAAGGTCCATTAATAACTGTATAGGCTTCTATTTTTTCACAACAGTACTGCTCAATACTCTATAATTCTGCCCTCACATTACATCTACCTATGGCCATTGTTTCTGTAGCCTATACATAATTGTTAAACTGCCAACTTGGAATGGTATGGGGAAAACTGTGACAACTCTGGGTACATGAATAGAGGGGACTTGTACATGTCAGGGTTACATATATGAAGAAGAAGGGGTCCCCTGCACTGATGTTGTGTGAGTGTGCTACTGGCATACTTCACCTGGATTCATGTCTGTGTCCAAGGTTATTGGCAATAGTGACCACTAGCAGTGACAGTGAGACACTTGAGAGACATGTACCAGGACAACTGCATGGTGTATGTAGCTATCCTGTTGTCATTTGCAGGCATAGTGTTGGACAGTGGAACAGTTGTACATGGTTTATTAGCATACCCTTCATACAGCTACTACAGACATTTCTTTACCTGTAAGACCTGTGGAGGACATATCTGTTAACACTACCTGACTGCTTCTACAAATATTCAAGATTATTTGAGTGTAAATATTTACACATCTTAGTACCACTCCCTGGATTCAAACTGTGGTCTGGGTGTGCAAAAATGAATGACAGAGCTAATTCACATCACACAGAGCTACTGGGGAACTGCTCTCACTTGCTTGACTGAATTCTGCCTAATACTCTCTTGGGTAGACAGTCTGACCTTGTAATCTATGTGTAGTGTCACCAAAGACTCAGGTGACAGTTGAACATACATGCCTAAGATTCATGCATGACAGACAGTTAGTGTACTGTGTATTAATCCTTTGAAATAATAAGATTTGGAATGCAAAGTTTAGCACAAGGTAATGCTGCAGGGGACACATTATAATACATTACACATTACTAATCAAGGTTCAGATCTTAGTGCAGGACATATTTCATATTTCATTTATATCTTGTTTTACAGCCCCACAATCTACAGTTTTGCAAAACAGCTGGTTGTCAGAACAACCTCATTCAATGCATGCTGTCAAAACCATATTTGCTGTGAAGCACCTGCACACATTCGATTTCTTCAACAACTTACCAGATTAAACACAACAGTTTGTGGTATAAATCTTTATTTGAGTAACATGACACAATGCTTTACTACAGTTGAGATTCTACATTCAGTAGTACTTCATATCCTGTAGATCAATATTGGTCAAACAAACTTTATTTATTCAGTACACTCAGAACACACTATACCTACTAGCAGTAAACAATGTGATCCTTCTTATTTATTGCACTATATACTGCAAGATAGATCTGTACTCACCAGACTCTCGGTGCAGCCTTGCCAGTCTGTCCACATGGGCCTCCACATTGTTAGCTCTCACCTCTGCAGCTGTAGGGGAAAAAAAAACAACCATTATGCATACCTGTCTATCACATACTCAGGCTAGAAGTTGTACCGCTATGGGTGAAATATTTACAAACTACTGGGGTATTGCTGTCTCGAGCATCATGGATCCATTGGGCCAAGACAAGAGTGCCTCCTTTCTCTGCTTTAGGTCAGCATAGTGATGTCATACCTGCTCACCAGCTTGGAGGATTCCAATGGCACTGGTGAATTTCCGTGCCAGATGGTCCCAGGCCTCACATTTGTATAAGGAGCCCTGGTACTGGCCCTACAGCAGTCTGTCATCATGGTGATGCCCAAGGAGCCCAGCCATGACCCTGGACTCCAAAATGCCCCAGTGCTCCTCCTGAAAGCGCGGTCCCTCTCCAACTCCAGACATAGCTCCTGCAGTGATCAAACTACAACAGTTTCTGGCTGTATTCCCACCTCTGCAGTTTAAATAAGGACATATTTCCACCCTTTGCCATCATTGGTCCATTTTTGAAAATGCTGAGCATAGCTCAGTGGTGCACAAACCCACTAAGCTGAGTTGAGCAGTGCTTAAAGGGGCAGATGCTGAACATCTCTTAGCAGTGAACAAATCCACTTAGCAGGGCTGAATGCTGCTTACAATTATACTTCTTAGCAATGCTCAAACCTGGTTAGCAGAACTAAGCACTGCTAAGCATTACTCAGTTTTTATTTAAAGAAAATTAATGAATTGGACAATAATTAGTCATTACTGACATATTATTAAGTGTATATATTTTACTTTACATGACGTCCCCATATGTGCTTTGATTACATTAGTTTGGGGTGTATTGTACTGTCTAGGACACTTATGTTTACATTATATCTCCTAAACTTATGCATTTCACTACGTTATCTGTTCCTGTAACTTTAATGTATTGGACACTTGTGTTTAACTGGGGCTTTTATACTTGGGTCTCCACTGCAAATAGACTTCTGTTCAAGCTGGACCACCAAAGTTAACATATTTCAATGTAGACAAAACAAATATAAAAACATTTACAACATTTCCCTAGCACATGTAAAACGCTGAATGGTCAGGATTTGACCCTTGCACCTAATGTACAAGTTCCAGTGCCCTAACCATTCAGCCAGTAAGGATCTGCTATTAAACCACTGTATATACCTCTTTATTTTAATTTAAGCATTGCTGAGCATTGTGCTGCACTGTGAAACCCACTCAGCTATTCTGAAATTTGACCTTTTTGACAAATATTAAAAGCATCCAGTTTCTACTTTTAAATGTCTGGCACATGTTCCTTGCAAATGTCAATAACTACATCGGTAAATAAAATTAAGATTACTATATAAATGCTTTTCGATGTAAAAGCTGAATGGCCTGTCTTGGTATTTGAACCATAAACCTACTGCACACAAAACCAAAACTCTAACCACTAAGCATTTAAGCTTGCAGTTATAAATTCCTATATACCTCTTCACAGACATTTAAACCCTGATGAGCAATGCGCCGAGGTGTGCCAACCCACTCAGTTACACTTAAATTTCACATATGAAGGGAAAAAATTACAATACAAACATTTTAAAGAGATTTGTGGATTATCCTCACTTTGCAAGATTTACTGCCTTTGCCTGTCGAGGCACACCATGCAAACTAAAATTTAAATGGCAAAACAAGTTACATTTATTACATTTATGTACATTTACAGTACATAATACTTATTTCTACATTAACAGTAACTCAGCAAACATAACTAGCATTGGTAAACCATTCAATTATGTATATGTAAATATGCATACTAAATCTTGAGCAATTAATAATAGTTTTTCAATCTTACTCACAAACACTGGCTAATCTACAATGTATGTACTGTACCTGTGTACTATGTATGTATTCTACCTACATTCCAAAGTTCAGCTGTACACCACAAATCTATTACTTACCTTTATTTTTAAAATTAATATCTTTTTTGATTGTTCTCTCCACTGTAACTGTTTGTGCCGCATACCACTGTAAAAACATGTCTCTTGTAATTTGTGTGTATACTGATTATGTCTAAATAACTAAATGTGTCTGTAATTTTTCTTTGTGGATCTTTTCTCCCCGGGCCTCTGCTGAAAAAGGGCCTTTTCGGCTCAGTCAGACACCCCCGGTTAACAAATGTAAAATAAAAATAAATAATAAATAAATAAATTAATGGTTTACCAATGCTAGCTTCCATCTACACACACTTCACTGCTTACAAGGAAACTTCTTCCATGTAAGCAGTTAAAAACTACTTCATGTCAGCGCATGAACTAGCTGTTCACACTGTGTAGAGTGCATGAAGCCCATTAATAATGCAGGGATTGTGCACTCTATAGAGTGCTACAGGCAGCATGAAAAGCCTCCTTGTAGGCTCTACACAGAGCCTACACTGACTTTCATGAATACTGGCCATTGTGGCAACCCTGACAAAATGTAAAAATGGGTATCACTCATATCACAACATTTACCGTCTGTGTGTAGTAAATAGAAAACCTATTTTTTACAGAAAAAAAATCTTTCTAGTCGTGCCATTAGACTGTGTTACTTTATTACTGAGACCTGTGATGGTAGTATTTTGAGGAGCAGACACTTATGTTAATTGATTCTTCCTATCCAATAGTTCAGGTTTAGATGACTTTATAGGAAGTAATTGCATTGCCATTCAGTGCAAGGGAAACATTACTGCTAGCTTCTCCCATATGTCTGCTTATACACCTTGACTACTGTCCATCTGCCCCCCCCCCCCAAAAAAAAAATGAAACAGAGTCTAAACAACTAGTTATGTGGCTGGCCAGGATCATGCCTGAAAAACCTTCTTAGACCAATCCATGTACTTATTACTAAGGAGTTATGGTAGCCTACTAGAAATGTGGAATCCAGAATGGTTGTTTGGATCACAATGTGACCTTTGGTATGATAACAAGCCACTGCAAAAGTATTGCTATATATAAATCTAATTGCAAAATGTTCATATTGTTATTATCTACACTCTGACTGCCTAACATAGCTGTAACATTGCAATCAGGAATTATTTCTTTTGTATGCCTCCCTATTTTTACAAGCAGAATATGACAAAATCTTTCTATAAATGTCTGGACAAACTTCAGAATGTAGCTTCATTTAAAATCTGTCCACTACACCCTCCATTTATTAAGAATGAATACCCAACAATAGACAGACCTCTTGTCCTGTACTCAGTCCCATACCCAACATGAAGTTTTTTCTCCAACATGAAGTTTTCTCTCACTTAAGCATGTTGTGATGTAGCCACTTCCAAAATTTTGAACACCCAAATATACCACAACATATCATTCATAATTACATGAATATTAAATAAGATAAGACCAGATATCTCAAGCAGTACAAAACATTGAGACACAGCAGACTGTAGCATAAGGAATTTATTCTCAAAAGCATAATGCTTTTGAGCTAATAAATTCCTTATGCTGCAGTCTGCTGGGTCTTAATGTTTTTCCTGCTATAAGGTCTTTTTGAAGCCGTGCAGTTGCCGTACTTGCAGGGGCTGCTTTATCTACAGATATTTCAAGAACAAAATGACTTTATTGAGGAGTATGATACTGCTACTACCATCTATAGTGTTACTGACTTATACCCTAAATGGAAAAGGACTCTTGTTTTTTTTTTTTTATTTCACTGATATGACAAGATCTTCTAACAATAGTAGCTTAAACTTGGTTGACTGGAGGTCCCCTGAAATTATTTGAGGATTATCCTACAAGAACCACATTTATAGTGATTGCTACACAATCGCTTAGAGATTACAGCTGATCAACAGTAGGGATCCATAAGGAACTGTCCAAAAGATAATTCTCTTTTTGTTTTTTACTAGTGAGTTTTCTCTTCATCTTCCAAAATCTATGTTTGCAGGTGAATTGCTCATTAATGAACCAGGCAGAGCTCCTTCAAGAATACAATAATCTGCAATATGATTTTTTTCCAGTTCATGGTACTGGTTGCAGCATATGTTAGCATTCAATTCAGAGACAACTACCTGTCTGACCTATTTTACAAACGGAATTGAGAATAACAACCCATTCAACATTCCTGTAGCACAGTGACACCTTGACACATATATGTATCTTGGGGTGGAGCTTTGTCCAATCCTTTCATTAACATATTATGTTGAATCTTCTTTCAATAAGCTGCTTTCTCAAATCATGATATTTTATATTTTTTCTAGACTCCTTTCCTTAAACACCAGGAGGGCAAGAGAGATTAACTTACTTGTGCCAAACAAGGATATGCTCAGCTGCTTTAACCTATGACCTTCTCTTAAATTGAGATAACCATGAAAATAAATACACCTGTTTTTTTTTTTCCATAGTCAACAAAAATACCACTTTATATCCCTAAAAAATGAAAGTGGTTGCAGTTGGAGCAACAACAATCTCATTACTTGTATCCGTTACTTTCAAATCTTTCGATCAGAGCTGATGCTTACCATTAGCAGGAAAGCTACAAATGTATGTATTTGTCCATCTATCCCTTCAGAGATGGAGAGGTTAACAAGAATGCTATAGCTTCAATTAACAATTCCCCTATATAAATAAATAATTATGGAGAATTATAAAAGACAATGACATATAACCAGTTAAATATCTAACAACCAAATATATCTGCAGTTTCTATAACAGTATGATTATGCAGTGAGTACAGTACACCATATATTCTTAGTTACAGAGCTCTTTCTTGGATCATGTAACATAACACAAGAATGGTGTCAATGACATTTTCATCTTATACATGTGATTCCTACTATTGTGCATTTTAGCATATTTCTTTTCTGAATGTATCACTCTGCTCTTGTATTTCGCTAATGAGTCAGTATCCTAAAGTTTGTGTCTTTCGGCTTTTCCCGGTTAGGGGTCGCCACAGCGGAACTCCGGTCCACTAATGATTGGTAGTTGATTTTTATGTGCCAAGTTACCAGCCCTGATGCACAACCTTCAATGAAGGTACACCCATTCATGCATGTCTCCACACAGAAGACGCTCTAGCTGAGAATCGAACCGGACAGTGTCTTACTGTGAGGCGACAACGCTACCGCAGCACCACCACTGCAGATGAGTCAGGATCCTAAAGTGTACATTTTTAATCTGTCACTTTGTTAATGTTATCAGCTATTGCAAGCTATGTGTCATTATACAGTTTTCTGTTATTTAATGACTGAAATTTGTAATATAGTATTATCGTAAGGCAAGAATGAAGGGGGAAACAAGTCCATGAACCAACCAACTCACTTAGTTAACAATTAAGTAAATACAATAAAATAAATAATAATCACACAAAATGGTACCTAGTTACAGAGACAGTTTCACATCACATATATGGAAAGCAATGACATTTACATGCTGATATCTGTGAAAGTATTTTGCCTTAATTACTATTTACCACAATAGAAAATGAACGGTCATTACATAGAATTGAGTGGTCTGTTACTGCAAAATTTTGGGACATGCACTGCTACTTATAGTATGCATACAGAGTTAACTTGCATGAAATACCTAAATACCATATAATGGCAGAGCTCTCGTTAGTTGTTTATGACAAAGGCATTCAATTATTTTATAGCTGAGGTTGCAGGATACACTAACCTTAAAACAGATGATACATAAATTCTGCTTTGGCTAAAACCACTAATGCTATATCTGTTAGTTTCACTATAAATTTCTGGTAATTTAAATGTTTTAGTCACTCTGTCTAAAAAATAATGCTAGAACCGACTATAATGTCATAATTAAGTTTAAAGCTATATAGTTTGATGGTGCTACTCTTAAATTACAGTGTAGTTAAATGCTGAACCTGACATTCCAAGAATACTTCCATCCTGATGATGGGCATTTATACTAGGAGAGAAATATCACTCTCCAAACTGCAATGCAATTGGGTTTGATAGACATGTATGATTTGCAAGCTATTTCAGAAACTGAAGTATTATATAACCATTGCAGTACATATCTGTCATGCCAGTTCACTTACATGGAAATGGAAATACTAATAGAACTCTGCAATAGAAAAACAATCCTTATATTTAATAGTTAAGAGTTTTCTATTTTGTACATAATTTAAAACCGATTATCTTCAAAATAGCTTTAACATTTCTGATTAAAACAAAAATGTAGATGCATATACTCCAGAAGTCATATGACATACATATTAAGCTATCCATGGAACAGCAACTCTACCTTCTATTTCTTTTTAACTTATATTCTATAAATATTTAACAACGACAGAACAAATACAATAAACTATTAATTCAAGAAATAATTTTAAGAAACGCAACTTGAGATATGAAATTTAGTGAATAATGTTCTTCGACTCCATAGGTAACTGTGAGACATTAGTAACTGTTGTCAGACATATCTATTTATTTATTTTCAATTATTGCATTTGTTGACTTGTAATATTCAGCTGGGAGGAGTCTGTTTTCTATGGAAACATGGGAAGAAAAGCACTAGTATATCAAGCAGCAACATGGCATAGAGGGATAATGCCCTAATTGTGGTCCAGGTGAGCCACAGAGAGTTCCCCTGCAGAGAGGCATGGTTCATAGAAGGAAGTAGTCCTCAGCTGTAGAAAAGGAATACAGGAGAGGGGGGATAGGAATAGGTTATAGAAAAATGCCCTAGTGGAAGCAGTCAAGACCATGACCACTAAGAATGCCTTTAGGTTTTATGCTGCCACCCCCCCCCCCCACATTAGGATGTGGGCAGTAGGAGAGGTAGGCAGACCTGGTGATGGAGGAGGCACTCAGATAGTTGGGAAGAATTAAGCAGAAGGTTAAAAAGCTTCAACACATCAGCTAAAATAGAAATTTTAAGTAAGATATACATTAAAAATTAATGATATTACAAATCATCGAACACAGTTAAAACTATGAAATGCAAAAAAATATTAACAGTTACATAAAAAAAACTGCAGAGGCAGATGTGAATAGAGATGCTTAACAGAACACATAAAATAAGTTAGAGTATTAATTACTTATGCAAACAATTTTGATAGCTAACTCATTGATTCTGAAGTTATCTGCTTTGGGTCTATACCAGTTAATCGAATGCACTATTCCAAGAACACCTCTTCTTTGAACCCAATTAAACGAAACATAATCTGTTGAACGACTGTTTAAACAAAATACTTTCCTAGGGTAAACAACCACTTGGCCAACCCAGTGACCACAACAAAAACAGCACTATTTAAAACCCACCCTGTTGGGGGCTGCGCCCCACACACACTCCCTAACTAAATATAACTAAATATACCAACTCTGAGATTGCACTACAGTGGGAAAAAGGACAAATCCCTGATCATGGCCTACTGTTTTTTCCCCTGGAAGAAACTTCAATAAAATGATCATTTGTCAGAATAAGATTTCATTTAATTGGGTTCAACAAAGAGGTGTTTGCAGAATAGTGCATTCGATTAACTGATAAGGACCCAGTGCAGATCGTTGCAAAGAAAATTACTACTCCTGCATAGGATAATAACTGTATGATGTATGGATAAACTCACTCATTCACTCACTAACTCACTCACTCACACATGTACAGCACACAGAATTATCAACAATTTGTAGGATCACCAATTTATCTGCTGTATAGCTTTAGAAAGTGGAAAGAAAGTGGAACAACCATGGAAAACTCCATAGAAACACAGATAACATGCAAACTCCACACAGAAGGCACCACAGCCAAGACATAAACTAGATCAGGCCACATGAGGCAGCAGTTTATTATATTATATATTATTATACCAATGTGCTCCACAGGCAACTCATGAATGAGAGCTATTGAAGACATTCATGTTTGAATGCAATAGTTACAGCACATATTACAGTACAATGTGTTATAAATTAACCAGTTCAAATAATTCTGACTACCATTTTGTAATGAAAAGTATAAAGAATTATTTAATCTGAGTGGCAGAGACTGTGATACAATTACAACTTTTAGATAAATGGATACTGTATGTAAAGGTTAATCGCCTGTTAAGATCAAAGACGATATTACACTTCAGGATTCATTCATTTTTTGAGGCACGCCATAAATTCATAGCAAGATATGTTCTGTCTTGATAAGATTCTGAGATGATCTTGGACCGGTTCAACAATATGTAACTATTTTAAGGACACAGAACAGTGATCTCTTATATATCCTTCAGATAGCTTGCTGTTCAAAAACAAAAAACAAAAAAAACAAAGAAAAAAAAGCACATAGAATAATTTCCAAGGAGATCTGAACATAAAAGAGGGCATGTTTGGATTGTTTTGCTTAACAAAAATGTCAGATTCTAAGATGGTGGCTAGGATATATAGAAATGCAACCTCAGGAAAAGTGATTCAAAGACAGCTGTAGCTGCAATGAGGAAAACCTCATTACTGGCTAATTTTCATGTGTATGAATTGTGCTTTGTTACTACCCACACTAACAAGCATTTACTTGCAGTGCATTGCATTGGCACAGTCATTCTCCACCCTCTCACATACATACACAAACACACACATGCACATACACACAGACAGACAGACAGACACACACACACACACACACACACACACACCCACACACACACACACACACACACACACAGAGTCAACATACTTCATTCATACACTCATACCCTTGCAAACATACACACATTCTGTCACACATAAACACCTACTCATCTACTATCCACCACTACAGCACAACAGAACTTCATTCCAGTTATGTACAATGTAGTCTCTTCCATTGACTTAAATGGGAGACCACCATCTTTTGGCCATGTTAATTAACATGGCTGTCTGAGTTAATTTGCACAACTGAGCAATTTTTTGAATCAATCAGAAGTATAATTGGGTAGCTGAAGGCATGTCTGAGGAAGGGCACATGACAATTTAACATTTGCCCCTCGGCCAGATTGCCACATTTTCTTGCAACATGGCTTATGTGACCACACAATAGAGTGAATATTCCACTTGAGGAACATTACTAAAGTTGGGCTGTCTTTGAATGGGAAAGGGTTACTGTGGGGGCTGACCACTCATGACAGGGTTTACCTTTTATGGTAACCGTTTCTAAATCCAATGGAGTGTATTGGAAATATAGACTGAACTGCAGACAGAATATAATTCAATAAGAAACATTTCAAAATTTCTACACATTAGTGTATCTTATCAAACATGGAAAACACATTGATATTTATTGTGAAGCAATATTAATCAGTTTTTATCATCTAAATGTATTTACTTGATGACTTTTTTCCACAATCCCTTTTAAGGGGATTTTTTTTCATAGGAGTGTGCAGAAACAGGCTGAATCTTATAAAAAAGAACATAGTTTGTCAGCCAGTGGAAAAAAGGGAGTTTGGTAGCGATAACTCCAAACTGTTTTACTTTATTTTTGGAAGAAAAGTTTATAAAATGAAGAAAGCAAATTATGATAGGGGAATGCAGTTGTTTTGTTAAGAAAGGTACAGCAGAAGGTGATGGTAAACAATCTATCACTGTGAGATCCAATCAGCTCCCCCACACTATATTGATGTCCAGCTGACAAAGTTCCATCTGAGTTCAAGTCAGTAAGGCTTGACACCCAGATCACTTTTTTTACATAGGAAATCACAGTGCAGTTGTCAAGTCTGCATCAGCAATTTGTTTTCAGAGACTTACTCCTTCATCATATATGTATGACCATGCACTTGGTGTGCACAAGTTCCAGGGGATGTGGAGGCTATCTTTCCATATAAGAGTGCAAGAGGAGCACTTCCAAGAAAAAAAATATTGTTTTAGGATTATGAAATAGCATAAATCCTGAGCATTTTAACATGCAGTCTTGTGTAATTATCAAGTTAAGCACTAGTCACAGGTAAAGCAATCTGCTCAGTGGCCATAACATGATTCATGAGATCAACTAACAGACAACAACCTCACTAGTTAAACAATCCTTTAATACAACACAGTCTGGAGGATTCCTCATAAAGTTTGTCAAAGCTGCATGGAACTTCATCCATTAGAACATCCTAAGCCTTAATTAATAGAAAGCATTTCAAAGGAAGCTACTATACTAAGTGAATAATATAAATGCCACAGCATGCAAGACAAAGGGTAAATAATAGGCATATGGCCATATCATTCAGTATCCTGCATCCTACTATATTATCACTTCTCCAAAGCTAACTTTGGGGTCCTAAAAACAGAGGTGGCTAACTTCATGGCACCCTTGCAAATGGAGAATAGTTGCATGACTGCAAATTATGCACCATTGCACTGTACAAACACATACACAAATGCATGGATCTCGCCATACCCAATAGATCCAAGATGCTCTTCTCCAAAAAAAGGAAGCCAGTCTGATGGTCCCCTGCTATAAACAAACTCTACAACAGAAGGAGGAAACTGATGCGGAATAAGGTGAAGTCCCAAGACTGGAAAAACTCCCTTATCAGCCTCAACAAAAAGTTGAGATCCCTCATCAAATCCTCTAAAACTAGCTATGAAAACAGAGTTGCAGCAAATAGTAAAGGCAACCACAAGGCCTTTCATAGTTATGTAAAGACTCTCCATGGCAATACCTAAATTTGCTCTGAGCTACTGCACAATGGCATCTCCTATACCAAGCCAACAGATATTGCCAATATACTGGCCGACAGATTCAGTTCCAACTTTACCCCCTCCAAAGGACCAGTCACAATACCAGTAGATTACCAGGCACCCAGTATTACTGCTGTACAGGTTAAAACAGCACTGTCCAAGGCCAAGCATACAGCTTCCAATGGACCTGGCTCTGTTCTACATGAACTACAGATTAAACTGGCATCTCACCTGTGTGCCCTGTTCAATCACAGCCTCACCTCAGGTTTTGTCCCTACCAAATGGCACACTGCTACAGTCATCCCTCTCCACAAAGGAGGAGCAACTACAGACCCTGGGAACTATTACCCCATTAGCCTGATGAGTCTCATGTGCAAAGCTATGGAACGCATCATCATGCACCTAATAAACAAAGATATACAGAATCTCCAAACTTTGGATCCCACACAGTTTGGTTTCTGTGAAGGGTAGATTGTGCCTGCTCATCTTGGTCGACTTCTTTAAGTCAATCACCTGAGTTATAGATGAAGGCAAGGTGGTTCATACAGCCTACCTTGATCTGGCCAAGGTGTTTGACACCATTCCCCATTCAGGAATCATAGAAAAACTCACTAAGCTAGGCATCAACCCCTATATCACTATGTGGGTTGCAAACTGGCTCACAGATAGAACCCACAGTGTGAAAGTAGCGGACTCCAAGTCAGACTGCCGACCACTCACGAGTGGAGTCCCACAGGGTTCAGCCCTGGGTCCTCTCCTGTTTGGTATCTACTTCTCTGAAGTCCAGGCCAACACAAAGGGTCTCTGGCTGACAAAGTTCACAGACAATTGCAAGTTGGGAGCTATTATTAATACCCCAAGTGATGCTGACATCCTACAGAAAGGCCTCACTGAGACCAATGTCTGGTGACAGAACCATATCCTTAAGCTCAATGCCAAAAAATGTGTCATCATCCCCTTTGGGGAAAAAAATGGCTCCCGTGAATTACCACATCAATGGTAATCCACTGAACACAGAAGGTGTTATAAGAGATCTGGGAACATAGGTTGACAGCAGCCTCTCTTTTGACCACCACATTTTCACTGTGGTCAGAAAGTACTTCTGTATAGCACATCTCATTACTAAGGGTTTTGCATCCAGGAAGAAAGAGGTCACTGTCTCCCTCTACTCTTTCTTCATTAGGCCAGTCATCGAGTACAATGCCCCATTTGGCAAGTACCTCACTAGACACATGCAACAAATGGAGAGGCCGCAAAAGCACCTCACAAAGAGGATCCTAGACCTTATACACTTGTCCTATATGGACAGACTAAAAAAACTCCAACTATTCTCTGTCTCATATTGCCTACTTAGAGGCTATCTCTACTTGACATACAAAGCCATATCTGATCCAGCTCTTTTAGAAATACTACATCTAAAGAAATCCCACTCCTTCCAAACCACACGTTCCAGTGACCTCAACCTCATTACCACAATCAACAGAATGTGCTGGAGGGACAGGTTCATAACCCAGAGACTACCCTTGCTATGGAATAGACTTCCTATACATGACAAGCAGAACACCTCACTGGCCCTCTTCAAGAAAAACCTTGATGAATGGCTGGGAAAAAGAAAATTCACCCCGGGGATCACTCCAGTGGCTCTACTCGACAGAGGCATTGGGAACTAAGGTCAGGTGGCACAATGTCAGGGTAATCCTATGAGGTAGGTTTGTAAAGGCTCCAGGGCCATTAGCCTAGTACACACCTATGAACCTAGGAACCTATTATATGAACTAATACAAAACATGACTGCAGTGTGATTTATATCCTGACTATATTTATTATTTGATACATAGCTCTGTTCTGCATGTATCTGAAAGCAAAGCTTCCACAAAAAGCAGTTGGCTGTTTCAGATTGCCCATGTAAAAAATACTGCTGCAGGTTAGTGAGCTCTTAATCTGGTAAAATAGTCTGGTTAGCTGAATGCACCCTGACCTGTCACATTTATATAACCACCTGTAAAAACTTGAAATAATTTATGCAATACTCCTTAGTCATGTTTCACTGGCATGTCATTAGATATCTGTGCGTAAGAGCAACTCTTCCAAAATGAATGCACTGAATAGGATTAATTCTGACACTTTCAGAAACCACAAACAAAGCAGTTTAGGTAAAGAAAAACATGGCATACACTGCAGTGATAGAGAAGAAAGTGAATGAAAAACTGCTCTAATTGCTGCTGAATCTGAAAATAACATTACTGAGTTTAACGGATCTAAATTTCTAATCTACAGCCTTCACATTTTCCCCGATTCTGCCAAGTGCTATTGTATACTAAGCAGTACTACATATTAATGGGCAATAATGGAGGTAAAAGAATGACTGTGGTGATAGCTGGCTATGCAACAGATGATCAATGTTTTTTTTGTTCTCTTCTTCCATGTGCACAGCATTAAATTATTCAGCTGAACTACAGCCATCAGCATCATGTATGGGAACAAAATTCCTGAGGGTCACAACATCACCGTAACACAAACATTTGATCACAGTGCCAACCGCAATATTGGATAGGATTAAGCTATTGTCTGTTGTCCAGCCTACATCCCAAAAGACAAGCATAAGCAAGATTTAGAAGAATAATGCAGGACACAGATTCAACTGCAATGCAGTTGCTGCTTCCACTTTAACAAAAAAAATGTTTTATTGATTAATCTCCCATTTCTTTTTTCCTATAAGGAGATGAATTTTTCTAAGCTTTGAATCATGATGCTGGAAAAGTTCTGTTGGCTCTGTTAGCAATTAGTAAAAGGGCCACTGTCACTTCTGCACTTCAGAGATAGATGAATTCTCTACAAAACTGGGTCATGGATCTTCTTCTACTATTTATTATATGTCATTCCTGCTCCTCCCAAGTGAACAAATAAGTTCAATGTCTAAAGATAAAAATGTTTCAGAAGCAAAAAGTGTGAGAGTGACCGTGAACAGAAAGACTGCTGTGCACTGCAGAGTTTACAATTCTGAGAAGTAAATTGAATTAGACAATCAATTCACTCTGTCAGTCTTTTAAAAGCATGTGCTCTTTATTGTTATTATTATCATTATTTATTTTATTTTATTTAACATTTCTTAACAGGGAAATTCAACTTGGAACTAAGCAAATTTTCAGCGGAGGCCCTGGGAGAAATGCTCCAGATGTATGGGCAGGATTCACAAAGCCTCCGTGTAAGAGTTATAACTCTTACACGGAGGCTGCAGTTAAACGGAGTGATGTCAGCATGCTCTGCATATTTATGAGAGCATGCTGAATCACACCTAAGGCTAACACGGTCCGTGGAAGACAGTAGGGGGTGTGTCCGTAGGCCGAGCCCTGCAAGCGGACACGCCCCCAGAAGAGTAAAAGTGCCCAAAGTAAACACCCACGACAGAGGCCATGAAAATGTGAATAAACACAACACATGCCCCCTCAGACTATGAACATAAAATATATAAATGAACATGTTATATATTTTTTAAATCGTAAAGATGTTTGCCCTAGAGTGCACTTGTTTGCGCGGGCGTGCCCGTAGCTCAGCTACAGTTAGCAGTCAGTGGAAAAGGATATAAGAACTAAATACGCAAAGTAAGCCAAGAAGCAATAGTGTAGCAGTAGAGACGTCAGCTGAAGAACAGGCATTCATGGTTCGAGCCCCCACAGCCTCAATTTTTATTTTTAGTAAAATAAGCATGAAACAAGTCCCTGACAAATATGTGCACATATAAAATTATATTTTATGTTAAATGCAATGAAATAGTCCATTTATTTTGAAGAAATGTGAGATAACAAAACAATAAAAAATGTGAGATGTGCCTATAGCTGAGCTACAGTTTAACAAGGTGAGTGCATCTGCCCGTAGGTGAGCAGTGGTTTAACAGGTGCAAAATGAGTGCCCATAGGTGAGCAGTGGTTTAACAGGTGAAACATGAGTGCCCGTAGATGAGCAGTGGTTTAACACGCTGATACTGTGTGGCCCTAGCTGAGCTGAGCATAATATGCGTGCTAACAGCCAAACCTAGCTGAGCTGAGCGTAATATGCGTGCTAACAGCCAAATAAGGCGTAAATCAGCATACCCTGTTTGCACAGAGCTGCGCACCGCGCTAACAAGCTAACCGACGGGCAACGTTGAGCAAGCTGTAACAAAACTGCCTTTACACAGACACACCCCCTAGCCTGTCTAGACAGTCATAAAATATAAAAAACAGTGGCCAGGTTCGAACCCAGGATACCATGCACCATAGTCAAGGTACTGAACCACTAAGCCACGACAGCTATACTTAGAAATGCAGTAATAGCAAATATATAGGAATGAATAGAATAGAAAGTGGAGCATGACAAAGCAGGTTTTGTAAAGTTGATACAATTCCAAAATGGCCAATCACAGATATGTGCGGGGAAAAACGGCATATATAAGCCCCATAGGCAGGAATACACAGCATAAACGATTGTAGAACTGACTTGCAGCCAGAATGACAGGAGTAGGTGAAGGTAGTTGCTTTCGAGCACAGAGGTGGGGCATTGAGGAGTCCAGATACATGGTCTGGCTCCTAGTCCACAATCATGAGGCCCAACTCATGCAGGGCCAGGTTCTGTGGGGAGCAGATAGGGCTGAGGCATGGGACCGGTTGGCTCATGATCTCACCAGTGCCACAGGGATTCCAAGGACTGGTGAGCAGGTCCATCACCACCATGCGGACCTGAAGAGACGCAAGCAGGACCAATTGAACCTTTGGATCCAGGAGGCCCGGCAAATGCCCAATGCCCCACTACTGAGTAAGTTACATTTAATTATGTATGTAAGAAATTAAATTAGCTGATATTATGGAGATGTGTATTCCAATATTACTTCATTTATATTACAGCTGCAGGTGTCCGTTCTGCGAACTGCAGAGCCTATGGCAATAGGCTGGTGCGGTTGCGCCACCAGGCAGGTCAGTAATCCACTCCCAGTAACTGTAAAGAAATATAAAAGTATGACAGTTAGCAAAAGAGTGCAGTGTAGTCACTAAGTAATAAAATGTGCAAGTAACAGTGTAAAAGCGTTTGCAAGTATTGCTTGATTACAAAACTGTGTTGCAGTCTGTAATCCAAACAGAAAAATGAAAATGTCTGAAATAAAGTCTGAAATAAAGATGCCCCACTTGTAATATAATAGTACACAACCTGCAGCAGGCTGAAAAGTACAGCTGCAGAAAATGAGCAAATCACGTGTGAAATATATCCCTGTTGAAATACTGAAACATGACAGAAGTGAGACAGATGGAAAGGATTGTAATAACTACAGGTAAAACATGTCAATAAAGCCTAGAAGTAAGTACCATCCTGAATAGTAAAATGAAAACAAGTGAGAGAGTGTGAGAAAGAGTTATGAATCCACCAATAAAGTAGTAAGAACCCCTGAATAAAGTATACTGCAGTCAGTACAGAATGAAATGAATGTGACAAGTAGAACCAAACTGCGAAATGTGTTCAAAGTGTTGCTGCAGCTGGAATGCGTATCCCAAAATCTGGATATGTTGCTCTCAGTCTGCAATATGCAGATAGTATGATTGTCTGAAATACCAAACATCCACAGTTGTCTATAGCTATATAAAGAAAATGTAGCAGGATGATGTAGCTGAACAAAGCCAGATATGAACGTGCATGAAGAACAATAAAATGTATATTGATGTAGCAGTAACAGTCCTATCACCAAATTGAAGTAGTTATCATATAGGAAACTGTAGTTAGAACAGTAGTGTGTATATATCTGCATCTATTAGAAATGTACAGCATATGTACTGGTATTCAAAGGTGTTAATATTATTTTCTTCACCCCACCCTATAACCACATATAATCCATTCCACGTGAAATTGGTATGTGCAATCACAATTAACACCCCTGGACATTTGTCCTTTTGGGTCATAAATATTTGCATGTATGTTGATGCATCTGCCCTGTTCATACATCCAAACCTGATGGCCTGTTGCCATCAATCAACCTTGCATGTTGCTGGACTGTGTATTGCTGTTCAAATTATGCATGTGTTATGCTCGCTGTTCAATAGTGTGAATATCTGGGTGTTTGGTTAATGGGAATACTAATGCATGCTGTTACAACTAATTGCGAATGGTGTTGTATGTTCCTAACCCAAACTGTCATGACATAATGCAAAACATAGGATGACAGGGAAGGCGGGTTCCAGTGGACCCACCTCTCCCACCTCAGCTGGCGAGTGCACCTGGCACTAGTGCCCAGTCTGGACCCTCCTCCGGTGGCCCTGTGCCACACTGCGAGTGGAAGCGCTGCAGGGGATGGGGCCCGTCCCCCCTCTGCAAGCATGGCCAGATGAGAACCACCACTCACCCTCCGTAGCGTCTGGACTATGGTGCGTAGGGAAATCCAGGACTCTGTTTTTGGGCCCCTACGCCAGCTTGAGGCACAGGTGGCACAACTTGCCCAGCCTACACAGCCCCCAGCACAGCCCTGTTCTGGGCAGTGAAGGAACAGTGGCAACTGCCCATGGGTGGGGATATCAGTTCCACTGTTGCCATCTGTGGGCTCATGGGCTCTGGATATCCAAACCTCCGTCCCCGTCAATTGAGTAACCCCCCCACACATGTCATACACTGCCCCTGTATGCGTCTTGATTGTCTTGTCTTTTGACCTACCCAACCTACCTCCCCAGCTATACCGACTTCCTTCACCTAACATATCACTCTCACCTGAAAAAAAAAAAAAAAAAAGGGGCACTCTGTACCCACAAAAAAATTACGCCCCATACATAGCTGCCCATTCCGCACATATGTCTGCTGGACATGGAAACTATCAATTACAATTGGCTGTACAACAAGTATTGTTGTTGTCCTGACACTTCTCTCAGGGGTGGAAGGTTTCAAATGTCACACCAAATTACATACATATGCACAGCTGTTGCTGATGAAGAAATGGGCAGCTATGGGCCTTACCTACATCCCTCCTGCAAAACCTGAGCTTTTTTCCCTACTATCTTATCCTCTTTGTGACCTGTTTTTCACCACTTTCCTGTCTCCCCATTTTCATTTCTTTCAAAGAAAATAGCGCGGGTGTGCGCAAGAGTAAGCACGTTTAAGCAGTTGTAAGCGGGTGTGCGCGTGTGTGCATGGAGCTAAACGCCAGTGCGCATGCGTGAGCTCCACACAAACCAGCACTAACCCAGTTACAACTGCTTAAAAGTGCCTTAGTCACTCTGATTGACAGGTCCTGTAGTCAGTTCAAAAGCAAAATAAAATCTCACTGTCAGTCCCGAACCCAGGACCTTGAAAACACTAGTCTGCATGACTTACCACTAAGCCATGACTATTATATGCAAACATTGTGCTAAAATAAATATATCATGTAATAGTAGGAATGAATGTAAAGGGAATATAGGATGTGTAGTACACAAAGCATGTCATGTATATTTACTGTCAAATCTAGTGGATATCTATGATAGTAGTGTGTGAACAGAAACAGCCATGCTACTTGGTATCTAGTAGGTAATAATGTCACTGTAGCACCTTGCAAGCCACACACAAACTCACAGCAGGATAATCACTGCCCATACCCCATAACCTGTTACAGGAACACATCCGGACCAAGTAATAAAATATGTGGAGCAAAGGGCCAAAACCAGGGACACATTACAAATAATGTTACAACAAACTTAGACAGTTCAGAGAGTAACAGGTTCTGCATTTTGTGGGATGTTTGGAAGGGTATGAAGTCTGAAACTTAAATGTTTGTCACTATATTCTGACTTGAGCCCAGAGTGATTTGCCAGAAAAAGCTGTGCATGAGATATTGACCAAAATATGAGGCAGAAATGTGGACAACCTGCAAATATTTGTACACATGAGAGGTTTGACACCACCATATTTGAATAGTTAAGAGCCTAGACATAGCAACACTGACTGAGTTACAGAAATGCCCCACAGACTTCATGTGAAATGTACAAACAGTAGGCATAAAGGTGTTACAACACATGCAATGGTAACTATGAAGTCCAGAAAGTATGCACCACTTGCATGGCAGAAAAAGTGTAGTAATACATATGCTCATGCTATCCCACAGTCACAACTGCAGCATACCAGAAAATTTAATGGGTGTACCCCACTGATATGTAGCATTCCATGAGGCAGATAACAGATGCACCTGAGAGTGTCTGGGACCTGCTCAGCAGCATACTCAAATACCCTAATAGATGTCAAGGCCCACACCATGGCCAGACAACACTGCATGCTGTAACACCCTAGCAGATATAGCAAGCATTCCAAGGTGTGAATGTACATGGAAAATAGGAAAGCCACAGCAGCACACTACAGTCAGGACACCTAGCAGGCATACAAGTAGTGACTGTAAAGGGCAAATATTGAAGCCATAGCAACAAAGTGCAAGAGCCACTGCTATACACCAGTTACACCACATGTCCCACAGGAAAGCACACACACACACATTAACAGTAGTAGTAGTCGTAGGTATCAGTGTACACACACAGTTAGTACAGGAAACTGGATAAATGAATGGAGAAATGTTAATCTACAACACAGCTAGAAATATGAGAGAGATACCAACCTTTTCACTCACAGAACATTGTCCACAGCATACCAGCATGGTCCCTGCCCTTAAAATCTGAAAGGGCTATGCCTATCTCACATACCATTTTATAGCACTGTTCTGAAATCACAGTGAAAACTGCAATCAGTACCCAACTGGCTGCAAGCAATTAGCAAATGCTGGCTAACAATTGGTGCAGAGGCCATCACATGGACATATGCAGATACCTACAAAAGCATGCTGTACTCCCAGTCCACACATGCAATACTTTCATTGCATCCCTGAGGAGGAAGTGAGAGACAGACAGAGAAGAGAGAGAGAGAGAGAGAGAGAGACAGAGACAGAGACAGAGACAGAGAAAAACAAAATTAAACATACACAAACAAAACTGGTCAGCAGCAGCCACCTGAAAGCTAACAACTGGCAAGTGGAGCAGCAGGACACAAAACCAGATGGCAACACAAGCAGCTGTGACAAACACAGATAATGTAAAGTAATACTATAAAGGTCTACATACTGTGAACCCTCCATATGTGTCATTGGTCTATATCCATATGTATATGAAGATGTGCAAAGGGCAGGGGACATACAGCAACTATCAGTGAAGGCTGTACATACATTTGTATGTGAGAGCATCTATGTGCACATATCAATGTAGGTTGAATGTAGGTTGTAGTGAAATGTAAAAAGTAGGTTTCACAGTTATGTATGTTTAGCAGTATGTTAGTGTGTGTATACAGTATGGTAAACAAACATGTTGATATGTATCTATCATATGGATACGTATGTATGTCAAAATATGTATGTATGCATATATATATATATATATATATATATATATATATATATATATATATATATATATAATATGCATATATGTATACATACATAGAGAGAGATGTAGGAATACATAGACAGATGTAGATAGATAGAATATGTACAAACATATATATGTAATACACACATACAGATATAGATATATGTAGATACATATACATAGACAGACAGATCTGACTATCTACAGGTATGACTGTATATGTCGACCTCAATACCCCCTGTCCCACCCCCTCTGTCACTCTCACCCCCTCTCTGTCACACCCCCCCTCTCCATATCTATAGCAATATATGTACATCAATATATAGACAGACAGATCTGACTATCTACAGGTATGAATGTATATGACGACCTCAACACCCCCTGTCCCACCCACTCTGTCACTCTCACCCCCTCTCTGTCAGATCCCACCCTCTCCATATCTATAGCAATATATGTACATCAATATATAGACAGACAGATCTGACTATCTACAGGTATGACTGTATATGATGACCTCAACACCCCCTGTCCCACCCCCTTTGTCACTCTCACCCCCTCTCTGTCACACCCCCCTCTCCATATCTATAGCAATATATGTACATCAATATATATATATGTGTATATGTAAACATGTATGTTGGTGGAAACACACGAAGCTTCGGAAACCATCCAGGTGCAACTAACCATAGGCAAAACTGCTCTACAAATTGTAGCATGCTACAGGCCACCCTCTCAAACTCAGGAACCCCACACAGCCTTCCTGAGGACACTGGAGGGTATAAATGTATCTCCAAACACCAATATATTGGGTGACTTCAACTACCCGAATATAGACTGGGAACATTACTCAAGCCCTAACTTTCTAGCCCAACGGTTCCTGGAGTTCATAAATTCAAATGCCATGGAACAGCTAGTCACTGTTCCCACGAGAGGAGAAAATATACTAGATCTCATTATCACAAACATGGGGACAAAATGCTCCACACCGGAAGTATATCCCTCATTGGTGAGATCTGATCATAAACTAATCTCACTGGAAATCCACATCCCGCCCCCACCCCAAACAAAAAAGACCACAGTGAAGAACTTCTATAAAGCAAACTTCACACTACTCAAGACTGGTGTGGTATCCTTCAAGGCCCCTGAGCCAGTGGAAACCACAACCCAAGCTGCGGAAGCCCTTACAAATGCCTTCTATGAACACCTCCAGGACTGCATGGATCAGGCAATCCCAAATAAAACCAAGACTCTTTCCACAAAGGGCAAACGTCCAGTCTGGTGGACCCCAGCCATTAACAAACATTACAATAAGAGGAGAAAGCTATTACATGATAGAACAAAATCCATAATCATTATTAGTAAAAAAATACGAGCACTCATAAAATCAACTAAGGCCAATTTTGAGAGAACAATCGCCATGGATTCAAAGGACAATCATAAGGCCTTTTTCAGCTATGTTAGGAACCTGGGTGGAAACTCCCAGATATGCTCAGAATTAGTCCAAAATGATACAAAAATCACTGAACCCATAGACATTGCCAACATATCCTGCAGATAGGTTCAGTGCAAACTTCACCCCCCTCTCCCCCCCTAAAGGAGAGATAACTATCCCAGTGGAGTGTAGCCTCTCAGACATCTCAAATGTGCAGGTGAAAGCTGCTCTCTCTAAAGCTAAAAACACAGCATCAATGGGACCGGATGGTGTCCCCGGCTGTGTGCTACACGAGCTGAATGAGGAATTAAACCCGCACATAAGGCAGCTGTTTAATCTCAGCCTTACCACAGGATACGTGCCCAAGGAGTGGCGTACGGCAACTGTGGTCCCACTCCACAAAGGCGGTGCCTCTACAGACCCTGGTAATTACCGCCCCATAACCTTAACAAGTCTAGTCTGCAAAGCTATGGAGAGGATCATAATGGAGCTCATAAACAAAGATATAGGGGACTTGCAGACATTGGACCCGACCCAGTTTGGCTTCGTCAAGGGCAGATCATGCCTTTTGAACTTGGTCAACTTCTTTGAAACAGTCACCAAGGCCATTGATGAGGAAAAGGCAGTCCATACAGCCTACCTTGACCTTGCAAAGGCTTTCGACACAATACCCCACTCGGGTATTGTAGAAAAACTTACCAGCTTAAATGTAAACCCATATGTCACAAGATGGGTTGCAAACTGGCTTAAGGACAGAACCCGCAGGGTTAGAGTTGCTGGTGCTATGTCAGACTCCAAGCCGGTCACAAGTGGTGTCCCACAGGGCTCGGTCCTTGGCCCCCTATTGTTCGGCATCTACTTCTCAGAAGTACAGGCCAACATGGGAGGACTTTGGCTGACAAAGTTTGCAGACGACTGCAAACTGGGCGCCATAGTGGAAAGTGCATTGGACACGGATATCCTTCAGAAGGGACTCACGGAAACAGATAGCTGGTGCCAGAGCCATGGCCTGAAGTTAAACGCCAAAAAATGTATAGTCATACCATTCGGGAAAAACAAGGTAACCCCAAGCTACCATATAGGTGGCAATCCACTAAGCACAGAAGAGGTTATCAGGGACCTGGGGACCCAGGTTGACAGTGGCCTTTCTTTTGACACTCACATTGCTAAAGTGGTTAGAAAGACCTTCTACATTGCCCACCTGATCATGAAGGGATTCACATCCAGATCTAGTGAGGACATTGTTCCCCTGTACTCTTCACTTATCAGACCAATGATCGAGTACAATGCCCCATTCGGGATGTATCTCACCCGACATCTGCAGCAATTGGAGAGACCCCAAAAGTTCCTCACCAAAAGGATAAAGGGACTCCAAAATCTGTCATATGCTGCCAGATTGAAGAAACTCCAGCTCTATTCAGTCGCATACCATCTGCTCAGAGGTGACATGTGCCTGACATACAAGGCCATGTCCAACCCGGAATTAATGGACATGCTCCACCTCAAAAATCCAAATCCACCAAAACCACTAGAGCAAGCAACTTAAACCTTAGCACGGATATAAATAGGATGTGCTGGAGGGATAGATTTATCACTCAGAGACTCCCTATGCTGTGGAATAAAATCCTGGTCCATGTGAGGCAGAGCACCTCGCTGGCTCTGTTCAAGAGAAATCTTGACCTGTGGATGGGAGATCGTAGGTTTACCCCGGGAATCATCTCTGTGTCACTGCTGGACAGAGGCACAACAAACTAATGGGTACAGTATTTTTTCATATAAGGAGTGGCGTAAGCCACAAAACTTTGGGCTAGGCTTATAAATGCCTTAGGGCAGATAGCCTAGTATAAACCTATGAACCTATGAGTGAACACCAGTGTCAAAACTGGAGTACCATACCCCCATTTCAAATCACCTACACCAGTAACCACCAGATATGTGATTGGCAGCCCACCACTGCATGTGTCAGGGGTGAACAGGGTCATAAATGTGTACAATAGTCCCCCCAATGATATTCACAGTGGCACACTATTCCTGGAATACCTGCACATGGTATGTGTCAGCAGACATGGTGTGTCAGCTATGGACATGTAGGTCAGTGTACCCCTCCACACCACATAATGGCTGCCATGGTATGTTCCTCACATGACAGCTACAGGTATGGAGAAGGACACACTGACATGTACAACACTGTGACAATGCACTCAAACACATTAACAATGCACAGTGACTGACAACACCACAGAGTACACACATACTACCCACATAGAGGTTACCACTCCTGGATTTACATACTTAAGTCACACCCATGACAGATGTCCAACAACCATAGTAACACCTCACACCATCCACAACCTAAATGACTGCTGTGTGTTGTCCGTGCCACTGCAATAGAGAGCACATGTGGAGGTAAAGGTTCCTACCCACAGATAAGACATACCCTGCAATAAACCACACAGTGTTAAGAAGCAAGACTCCCCATGAGTACATGTCACACATACCCCTGCTGAATGTTAGTCAGATAGGTAATATGCCATATGAGTCACCCTGTGTAACTGTTTGACAGCAGCAGGTACCATCACACCACATGTGTCACAATGGTCAGGGTAGCAGAACAGTATGCTGCTGTAGTCCCAGGGGCAATAGCATATTGTATAGTATTGTATTGTAATGTATTGTATTGTGTTGTATTGTATTGGTATGTTGAGGTGCCTCCTTCGTGGATTGGAACCACTGCTGCTGTGCACCAGTGTACAAGTACATATCCTGTAGTCAGGCTAGTGTTACATAGCACTTCTATATGTGTGTTTAGATCCTGTTGGAGTTCATGTAGCATGTAACCAGGGATACCATCAGGTCCCATTCATGTTGTGTATTCTGCTTTCCTGAGGGCGGCTTTCACCTGGACATCTGTGATGACAGGGAAGTTACAGTTAGCTGGGATAACTATGTCTTATTTTGGGGGAGAGGGAGGGGTGAAACCTGCACTGAACCTGTCTGCCACAATGTTGTCAATATCTGTGGTTTCAGTGAATTATTTGTTGTTGTGTACTAACTATGAGCATAGTGGAGGGATTCTGACCAGGTTGCTAACATAACTGAAGAAGGCCTTGTGGTTATCTGTAGTGTCCCTCTTGATTTCCCTCTCAAAGTTGCCCATGGATGTTTGTATGAGGGAAAATAGATCCTTACTAGTGCTGCTCAGACATGCCTTCCCTTTATGGAATTATGCTCTGTCTTGCAGTAGCTTCCATCTTTTGTAATACAATCTGTCTATGGCTGGGATCCACCAGACAGGATGTTGTCCCTTTGTGGAGAGTGTCTTGCCCATATAAGAAATGCATGATCCATGCATTGTCGGAGATGTCCGTAGAAAGCATTTGTGAAGGGGTCAGCATCGTGGGTTGTGTCTTCCACTGGCCCAGTGGGCTGAAAGCATACCATGTCACTGTTACAAAGTGTAAAGTTTGCATGTGCAATGTTATTCACTATAGTCATTTGTGCTGGTGGTGGAGGTGGGATATGTATATCCAGGGCAATTAGTTTGTGGTCAGCTCACAGTAGTTGATGATGTAGCCCATACAGTACCTAGATACAAACCCCCAGAGTGAGGAGGTGCTCTGGACCTGAATCAGTGTTCTGACTGCTGGGGTTTGGTAGTATGTCGTATGGAGTGTGCCAGGTACTGTTGCACAGTTGCTGGCTGAGCACTGATACCTGGCCATTTACATGTGTATCCACCAATAGACAGACAGATGCTACATATGTGAGATATGTCGTATCATAACAGTTGAGTAGCATGTGTAGTATGTGTGCCAAATTCTGCTGACATATATTGCTAATATCAGGTTATTTCCTTTTTCAGGAACATGGCTCACCCGCGAAATCCAGCTTACTCCACAGCTGAGGATGAGGAGATACACCAGAGCCTGGTGCGGGATTATGCAATACTCTTTTCCCGCACCAGCCAGAATCAGCAGGAGAGGGCTGCACTGTGGCAAGACCTGGTCCGTCGGGTAAATGACATAGGCATGCATAATAGGACATATGAGCAGGTACGACATCACTGCAGTGATTTAATCAGAAATGTCCGTCAGCGTGTGTCGGATATCCACAGGCAACAGGTCGCCACAGGTGGTGGGGTGGCTACACATCCCCCACTCACCAGACTGGAGGTACTACTCATGAGTGTAGTGGCTCCAGTATGCCAACAACAACAACAGCAGCAGACATGCATTATGATGGAGGCTGGAGCCATGCAGTAGCAAGACTATGAGCGTGCAGGTAATATGCCATATGTATAGTTGACTGTTGTGTACACTGGTAGTTAATGCATGTGTGAGGTGTGTCCTTGGTTTGTAGCTGTCATCGTAGTATTTAATGTGCAAGTGTGATATCATCAATATCAGCAGCTGACCTGTGAAAGGTGACTGTTGTACTACTGACCTGTATCATACTCAGTAACAATGGCACAGTTGTGCCCACTGACATTAGTTTCCTCACTTCTGCAGGTCCCTCCGGTGTAACAGCAATGCAGCCTATCCATGCTGGTGGGTGTGTATTAACAATACCTTTAATAGTCTTGATAGTAATAGTAATATTAGGCTCACTTAGTAGTGCTCTGTGTATGCATTCAGGTGTGTCTGTGTCTGTGTGTTGATATCTCGCATACTAAGTAGTGTATAACTGTGTGCAACTGTGTGCAACTGTGTGCATGTGTACGTGTGCATGTGTGCATGTGTGCACGTGTGCATGTGTGCACCTGTGCATGTGTGCATGTGTGCATCTGTGCATGTGTGCATGCGTGCATGTGTGCATGTGTGCATATGTGCATGTGTGCATGTGTGCATGTGTGCACCTGTGCATGTGTGGATGTGTGCATCACTGGTAATATTGTGTAGACATTGTAAACTGTGTTTCCTGTTTCCCTCCCACAGGTGCTGGTGCTGCTCTGGTGTCATGCAGCAGGGAATCTGAAGCAGGTGCCATGGGTACTGATAATGATGACATCTGTGTAATGGCACAGGAAGGTATGCCAGGGTCAATCATTGGTCAGCCAATTGACAGTACACAGCTGTCAACCCCATCAATGCGCACAGTTATCCTGCCAATACACCCTTTGTCACCACTGTCCCTAGGTGATGGACAGCAGACAGTGGGCATTGACCAGGGTAATGTGGTATCTGTGGCACATGCCTCCCCACACAGCAGCCATGGGCATGGCCATGAGATGGTACCACACAGACAGATGTCCAGGGGTTCTCGTGGGAGCATCCGTGGGCGTACTGCCCCTGTCAGACATGCCCACAGAGGTCTTACAACCTCAGCTATGTTTCGGGCTGTCATGCAGGCACAGTCACGTATGGAACGGTACACCAGACAGGGTCTGAGGGAGCTGACAGCATGTCGCACAGCCATGACTGACAGTATGCGTGACATTGCGGCTGCCATCCGTAATTTCACCAATGTCATAGACAGACGTTGTGGGGACATATTAGACTGGTTCCACAACTACATGTCCATGAGCCAGGGCGATGGTGTACGGTTGAGGCGTCGACGTATGCCAGCAACAGCAGCAGCTGGCAGTCGCCGGATGACAACAGGGCGCAGCTGCCCCATAGTGCCAGCAGCAGCCCCAGCAATGCTGGGTCTGTGCTGTCATCAGACCACCCCAGGAGACCACGTGCACGTGGCTCTGGCCAGGCCCGACAGGGATCTGTGTCCAGTCAACGAACACCTGCTTCTGATGACAGTACCCAGTCTGGGTTGGTACCGGATACGGTCCGTAGCACCCCTGCAAGGCACAGGTACCGTATCCGTGGCCAGAGACACTGATCTGTATGACCTGGCAGGTACAGTCTGTGGCTGTCCACAAACACCAGTATATGGCAGCCATGAGGTGGAACTGTGTGCATCCATACACACATGCGAATTGACAACACCTAGGGCTACCGCATACATGCACACACTGCATCAACATTGCCCCACCTTGTACTGCTGTCCCTCACCAACACACATACACATACATGTCAATTGGTGGTATCGGTGGCTGACTCAGGCATACCAAGTTCACACCCTGTGCATATGATGAAACTGTGCCACCTCCTGCAATCTGTAACATAAGTGCAGGTACAGGTTAACATGTTGCTGATGCACAGGGTGACTACATAGACGTGTAGTAATAGTATTATGTTGTTAACAGTACTGTGTGCTGAAATAATTGTGGGTATATCACAGCATGCCTGATGCAGTAAAGGTATGATTGTCATGTACTGTTATCTACACCCATAGTAAGTACAATAGTGTATCATCTGCACATGTTGGCATACTGGTGGTAAGGATGTCAACAGAAGGCTACATACATAGGTAGCACAGGGGATAAGGTAATGAAAGTATTAATACGCAATGATGGACATGTAAACTGCAAGTGGCATGTTGCCCACACTGGACTCTGCAATGCGGATGTTTGAAGATGTTATAATGTGTGCAGTACTACACGACTGGTACAGGACACACAGGAGCACCCTAGCACTGCAAGCTCACATCTCATACCATGCTAGACAGCCCCAGCACACAAAACTAACTGTCACAGGAGGGAGAGTCCCCATACATGTCAGGAATACTGTGGTGGCAGGTCAGGTAGCATACATCCTACTAAGTATGGAACCACTGAGTGAAGGCTCAGTGTCTGTTATATGATGTGTATTACTGCAGGTATGAGCACATGGGTTTCCATCCAGTTATTGTACATCCTGACGGTACATGGTCTGTACACTTGGGTGTGCTGAGACTGGACCCTAGCCATCTGACCTGTGTATTTCCATGTACATGTGCATAGTGCCTGCATATTGGCAGTGTTACCTACTGGAAGTGGTACAGCTTGTTTGTTGTACAATGGACTACATGCAGCCCTGCTTACTGTAGCTTTGTTTGCATGCATTTGTGCTTGCAATTACCCTGGAATACTGATCCCACCTGCAATGCATAGTTACAGAGCTTCTGCGGACTCCTAGTGACATCTGCATAGCTTACTTTATGTATGTCCATGTCTCACTTGACAGAACGTCACTGTTTGTCCTGTTCACATGTACGTTGCCTGTGACACATTGCATATGACTTACCTGGCATTTGTCCACGTGAGCAGTCATATATGCCACTGCTAACTAATCACAGGCACTACACCCTCACATACTCATCTTCTGTTGAACCACCTGCTTCGCTAGGGACGGCTTGCACCTGACACCCCTGGGCTTTTGGATATTGGCAAAGGCTCTTGCTACCCCCATATTGCCTTTGTTAGGCAAGGCTCAAATGACAAACCCACCTTCATAGGTATCACAAGGGATAAGAAACTAAGAGTAATGCTACTCAACGCCAGAAGTCTAAACCTCAAGATGCATGCACTCGAAACTCTCCTTAGCATGGAGAACATCGATATCTGTGCAGTAACAGATACCTGGTTCAGGGCTACTGAGAGCACCCCAGCACTATCAGGTTATACCTCATACCATGCTTCTCAGCCCCAAAACTTGGACCAAACCACAAAAGGAGGGGGAGTATTGATATTAATCAAAGATACCTACACCTCCAGGTTGGTGGCAAAGCACCAAGCATCAGAGACTATCCATGTGCAACTAACAATGGGTAAAACTGCCTTCCAGGTTATAGCCTGCTACACCCTCCCAAACCCAAGAACCGCACTCGGCCTTCCTGAGAACAGTGGAAAATATGAAGGTCTCTCCAAACACCAGTATATTGGGCGACTTCAACTACCCAAACATAGACTGGGAGCATGACTCTAGCTCCAACACCCTAGCCCAAAGATTCCTAGAATATATGAACTCAAATGCTATGGAACAACTTGTTACCACTCCCACAAGAAGGGAAAACATACTGGACCTGATCATCACCAACATGGGGACTCTATGCTCCAGACCAGAAGTGTATCCCTCACTGGTAAGATCAGACCATAAACTAATCTCACTGGATATTCACATCCCGACCCCACTCCCTGCACAGAAAACCACAGTGAACAACTTCTCTAAAGCAAATTCACACTCCTCAAAACTGAGGTGGAAACCTTCAAAGCCCCTGGGCCTGTGGAAAATATGGACCAGACCGCAGAATCCTCTATAAACGCATTCTATGGACACCTTCAGGAATGCATGGATCATGCGATCCCGAATAAAACCAAGACCCAATCTTCCAAAGGCAGACGTCCTGTCTGGTGGACCCCAGCCATAAACAAACTATACAATAGAAGGAGGAAGCTACTAAATGATACAGCAAAATCCCAAAAAGGGAAGGCATCACTGATCAGTATTAGCAAAAAACTACGGGCACTCATAAGATTGTCTAAGGCCAGCTTCGAGAGAAAATTGCACAGGACACTAAGCATCATCACAAGGCTTTCTTTAGTTATGTTAGGAACCTGGGTGGTAATTCCCAGATATGCTCAGATGTAGTCCAAAATGTCAATAGAAATACCAAACCCACAGACATTGCCAACATCCTAGCTGACAGGTTCAGCGCAACCCCCCCCCCCTCCACACCGAAAGGGCAAATATTTATCCCAGCAGAGTGCTGCCCCCCTGACATCTCAGATGCTCAGGTAAGAGCCGCCCTCTCCAAAGCAGTAAACACTGCATCAATGGGACCAGACAGTGTCCCGGGCTGTGTCCTACATGAACTCCAAGAAGAGCTACACCCAAACATAAAACTACTGTTCAATTCCAGCCTTACTACAGGATATGTGGCCAAAGAGTGACGTAAAGCAACAGTGGTCCCTCTACAGAAAGGTGGTGCCTCAATGGATCCTGGACACTATTGCCCCATAAGCCTGACTAGCTTGGTCTGCAAAGCTATGGAAAGGATCATCATGGACCTCATAAATAAAGATATTGGGGACCTACAGACACTGGATCATACTCAGTTTGGCTTTGTTAAGAGCAGATCCTGCCTCTCAATCCTGGTTGATTTTTTTGAAACAGTCACCAAGACCATTGATGAGGGGAAGGTGGTCCACACAGCCTACCTGGACCTTGCAAAAGTCTTCGATACAATACCGCACTCGGGCATTTTAGAGAAGCTCATCAGCTTAAATATAAACCCCTATGTCACTAGATGGATTGCACACTGGCTCAAGGACAGAACCCACATGGTTAGAATTGCTGGAGCCATGCCAGACTCCAAACCAGTTACAAGTGGTGTCCCACAAGGCTCAGTCCTGGGACCTCTCTTGTTCGGTATATATTTCTCGGAGGTACAGGCCAACACGGAAGGACTGTGGCTGACCAAGTTCGCAGATGACTGCAAACTGACCACCATAATCGACTCTCCAGCCAACACAAGCATCCTCCAAAAGGGCCTCATAGAAACAGACAACTTGTGCCAGAGCCATGGCCTCAAGCTGAATGCCAAAAAGTGTATAGTCATCCCCTTTGGCAAAAACAAAGTGCCCACAAAGAACCACATAGGTGGTAATCCATTAAGTACAGAAGAAGTAATTAGGGACCTGGGGACCCAAGTTGATAGCAATCTCTCATTTGACAACCACGTGGCCAAAGTGGTTAGAAAAACATTTTATATAGCCCACCTCATCATGAAGGGATTCACATCTAGATCAGGGGAGGACATCGTGTCTCTTTACTCATCCCTCGTCAGGCCCATAATTGAGTACAATGCCCCTGTTGGGATGTACCTTACCAGACACCTGCAGCAACTGGAAAGACCCCAAAAGTACCTCACCAAGAGGATCAAAGTGCTCAAATAGATGCCATATGCTGACCGGTTAAAGAAACTCCAGCTCTACTCAGTGGCATACCGCCTGTTCAGAGGCGATCTGTGCCTGATGTATAAAGCCATGTCAAACCCGGAATTAATGGGCATGCTGCACCTCAGAATATCCAAATCCCATCGAGCTACACGCTCGAGAGACTTGAACCTCAGCACTGAAATAAATAGGACATGCTGGAGGGACAGATTCATAACCCAGAGGCTCCCTTCACTCTGGAATAAAATCCCAGTCCAGGTTAGGCAGAGTCCCTCATTGACATTCTTCAAGAGGAATCTTGATGAGTGGATGGGACATCATAGGTTTACCCCGGGTGTCACTTCTGTTTCACTGTTAGACAGAGGCACAGTATACTAACCTCGAAAAAGGGCATAGCAAGATAAATTTACAATGGATGGCGACAGCCAAACACATTCTGGCTAGGTTTATAAATGCCCTAGGGCAGATAGCCTAGTATGAAGCTATGAACCTATGTACCTTGTTCCCCATTGGCCCTATGTGCTGTTAATCACCATGGCAATCACAATACTATGGTAGCATGTGCAAAGGTCAGTTGTCAGTCACCTCTATGATACAGTTGTGGAATATGAGGGTCATGTGGCAATGTCACAGCTGCCACATGTACACAGTCAACCCTCTCACCTACACATGGATGTACAACACATGTATGAGATGGAACCACATAGCCAAACTGGGGACTAAGCACTCTGATCCCAGTACTGGCATAACCTGTCAGGTGGCATGAAATACTACAGTGACTACAATACCAGTCTGATGTAGACCTACACTGACAGCAATTCAAGCACGTGAACACACTGGGCCATTCGTGGAGCCTAAGAATAGCATCCTGCCTGAGCGGCAGACACCTCTGCAGCTGACATACAGGCATACGTTATGCCAGAACACATCACGCATAACACATAGAACACAAATCCTGTGTGCCAAACAGTCACAGCCTGTACAGCTAGACAACACACCTGCTACAGTTGTGTTAGGTACCTTTATTGTCCGGTACATTGAGGTCATGCTCACCAGGCTGGACAAGGTGAAGGTCACAGTGATATGCCCGGGGGGGCACTATGGTCCACCACATAACACAAGCATACAGGTCAGTCAGAGGCATGGACACATATGACTCAGTCATTGTCCATGCCACTATGGCTGACCTGTGATGTACCTCCCTGGACTACATGATAGGGAACATGGAAGGGCTCTATGAGCATGTGGCACAGGCTGGTATGACCCTGACCTTGGTTGGCATCATACCCTCACCAGGAATGCTGACATATTACTGAATGCTGATGAATTACTGTAGCTACAACACCCTAGCTGAAAGGTTCCTAGCATGTAGTCACTGCATTGCTATGGAACAACTTGTTACCACTCCCACAACAGGTGAAAACATGCAGCACCTGTTCATCAACAACATATAGACTATATGCCCCAGACCAGATGTGTATCCCTCGCTGCTAGGTTGATACCATCTACATATCACACTGTATATACACATACCACATGCAGCACCCGCACAGAGGACCACAGTCATAATGTTATCCAGTACAAATACCATGTATTCACATGTGGCAGGCATCAGACATGGTAACTATTGAAGGTCACAGGTACATATGTGCATTTGGCACACACATACATCATCTGTGTCCATTGCCATTACTGGTTTAATCGATGTCATGCATTATTGTGAACAACAACCCACACACATGGGCATTCTGTGTAACAAAAAGACACGTGGCATGTCTGGAATCCAATGCCATAACTAACTGTGCTATGACAGTAGTGAGAGATGCAGTAGCAGAGCATGCTATTTGCATTACTGGGAGATTTGCCCTCTTCCGCTGTACTTGTAGGGTGCTGACATCATCTCTGTGTAGAGATTGGAATATGCAGCAGCTGGTGTGTTGTACTGGTTGGCAAAAGGGTTAGTTTGCTCATACACTACTTTCACCCTCTTCCACACATACTTGCTATTTGTAGGATTTAAACCCCTAACTTACTATGTTATGACACTTGAGATGGACCCATTAGCAGAGTGCGCTATTTGCATTACTGGCAAGGTTCCCTTCTCCTGCTGTACTTTTAGGGTGCTGACATCATCAGTGTTTGGAAAGGGGAATGTGCATCCTGTAGTGTGTTCTCCTAGTTGCCAAAAGGGATATTTCTTTCATACAGACTTACACACACTAACTCCCTTTACACACACTGAGCATTTGCAGGATTTAAACCCCCTACTTAATTATGTTACGACACTCCAGACAAACGCATTAGCAGAGTGTGCTATTTGCATTACTGGGAGGTTTTCCTTCTCCTGCTATACTTATAGGGTGCTGACACCATCAGTGTTTAGAAAGGGTAATGTGCATCCTGTAGTGTGTTCTCCTAGTTGCCAAAAGGGATATTTCTTACATACAGACTTACACACACACTAACCCCCTCCACACACACTGAGCATTTGCAGGATTCAAATCCCTACCTAACTATGTTATGACACTTGAGACGGACGCATTAGCGGACCGTGTGATTCGCATTACTGGGAGGTTTCGCTTCTCCTGCTGTACTTATAGGGTGCTGACATCATCAGTGTTTAGAAAGGGGAAAGTGCATCCTGTAGTGTGTTCTCCTAGTTGCCAAAAAGGATATTTCTTTCATACAGACTTGCATACACACGAAGCCCCTCCACACACACTGAGCATTTGCAGGATTCAAACTCCTATCTAACTCTGTTATGAAAGTTGAGATGGTCGCATTAGCGGATCGCATTATTCACATTACTGGGAGGTTTTCCTTCTCCTGCTGTACTTATAGGGTGCTGACATCATCAGTGTTTAGAAAGGGGAATGTGCATCCTGTAGTGTGATCTCCTAGTTGCCAAAAGGGATATTTCTTTCATAGAGACTTGCACACACACTAACCCTTTTTACACACACTGAGCATTTGCAGGATTCAAACCCCTACCTAACTATGTTATGACACTTGAGACAGACGCATTAGCGGAGTGCGCTATTCGCATCACTGGGAAGTTTCTCTTCTCCTGCTGTACTTATAGGGTGCTGGCATCATCAGTGTTTAGAAAGGGGAATGTGCATCCTGTAGTGTGTTCTCCTAGTTGCCAAAAGGGACACTTCCCTCACACAGACTTTCACACACACCCACTGAGCATTTGCAGGATTCAAACCCCTACCGAACTATATTATGACACTTGACAGAGATGCATTAGCAGAGTGCGCTATTCAAATTACTGGGCAACTGCTCTGCACCTGCAGTATTTATAGGGTGCTGACATCATTATTTCTACAGAGGTATGTACATCTAGTACTACCTGTCAGGTGGGGGATAGCATATATATGCATTAGCAGCCACCTACGTCAGGGTCAGATATGCACATCGCACTGGCAGGTTATGTTTTATACCATGCTTCGTGACCACAGGACCTGTAACACACAACACAACCAGTCCTGACCACCCCTCCCACATCCAGGACACACACTTTGCTTCCCTGGGAACAGTGCCAAGATATGCAGGTGTTCACATACACCATTCCAGTTGTTAACGTCAGGTACAGGCATATTGTGTGTGGGAACTACTCAGGCCTCTACAACATTACCCGACAGCCACTACAATTTGTGAGTCCATGTGCTATGGCAGAACCACTCACCACAGCCACAAGGGGGAATACATATTGCACCTGACCATCTACAACATGGGTACTCACTGTTCCACACCAGAGGTAGACAACCATTGTTGATATCTGACTATACCCACCTTCCCCTGGCCATCCATATCCCATCCCCACCCCCAGGCAAGGTTGTCACTGCAAACAAACTGTATTTATCAAAAGCAGTCTTTACACTTGTGAAGACTGGGGTTGAAGACTTCAAAGGACCCATGCTGGGGGAGTATACAGGACACTCTGCATAATCCTTGACAATTGCATTCTATGAGCATGTGGAAGGTTTGCATTGATCATGCTATCCCAAATATACCCATGACTGCTCCACAACAGGACACCTGTCAGATGTACACCAGCCATATATGAGCTGTCCAACAGACAGAGTGAGCTAATACATTGCAGAGCAGTAGCCCACAGAGGGAGGACATCTCTGAACAGTACCGGCACGACACTTCAATCCCTCATAATCATCATGACACAGTGTTGACAGTGAAATTGTCCAGACAATGCAGATACGGCTCCCCTCAGTCTGTTAATGATGCCCACTTACTGTTAGAGGTCCTCAGCAACCCTCTTCCAGCACACACCAACAACATGACTGTGGCTTAGCAAATTCAAACCCTGGGATCTCCACTGTGTCCCTGCTTGACAAAGGCACAGCACACTAGCCTCACACGGTGCCTTATGTGACCTACTTTACAGTGGCACAGTAGCCTACTGTACTGGGGAGGCAGACGCCAAGCACACTCTGGCTAAGCTGTCATTCCCTAGGGCAAACAGCCTAGTGTTGACCTCTACACCCATATGTTTAATTGTCAGATGCACATTATTTGTTGCTGATAGACTGTTTGCAGGTCTTTATTGCCATAGCATTCCCTGTTTGTATGAACAACTTGTGTATCTGTGGAAGATGTTTGCATATGGGAGGGATCCACTATATCATGTATGTCTCTGTAGTCATTTAACTGTGTGCACTGGGAAGATTGCTCTAATGTGGTTGGTTCATGGAATAACACATACAAATACCAGATATGTGTGGCCAACTGCTAAACTGAGATTTGGCGTAAGTGTGTGAGCATGCCCAGTTCAGCCTTCCCATGGCATATTGTCTGACATATGTCTCATTTATCAAAGTGTGCGAGCATGCCCAGTGTGAGCTTTCCATATGTTGAACTCTGCAGCCCACCACATTTGTGGATGAGTGTGAACTTCAACAAATATCTCCCGTTTATGGTTGTGTGTTGTGTGTCATGTTGTGTAGTTACTGTCCAACTGCTTTGTGTGTGAACACAACAGGGATTATACTGTGCCTGCAGGGTTTGCATGGGATACTTTGCATACAGTTGTCAACATCCTTTCATACTGACCTAACACTGTAGTACCTTATAGTGTACTGTTTCAGTACTTTCACTGTGGTGGACAGTATCCTGGGCTTTAGTCCTATCACTGCTTTACAGTTCCATAGTGAGCACAACAGCCTGGTTAGGGGCCAGTTGTGCACATCTGACCATGTTGCATTATGTTCAGATATGAACTACTTAAACCAGGCTTGTCCAACATTGGTAGTATATTCCACAACATAGGTGTACATTTGCAAACACTAGCGATGTGCCTTAGGCCATTTCTAATGCTAGTCAGAGAGTGTGTTTGTCCTTCAACACACATTGTAAGTGGAGTTTGCCATTACATATGTCATGGTTAGTATACTGTGCCTCCGTCTACTTGTGACGTAACAGTGATACCCAGGGTAAACCTACCATCTCCCATCCACTCATCAAGATTCCTCTTGAGGAGAATCGATGAGTGACTCTATGGATAACCTGTACTGGGAGTTTACTCATGAGTGGGAGTGGCTTCTGTGTTATGGATCATGCAGTACAGCTTGTCCTATGTATGTCAGTGCTGGGGTTCAGGTCTCTCATGTGCATAGCTCACTGCCATTCAGATTGTACAAGATGCAGCATGTTTATTGATTCCAGCTTGGACATGGCTTTATACATCAGGCACAGCTTGCCTCTGGGTGGGCAGTATGGCAGTGTGTGTAGCTGCAGTTTGTTTAATCAGGCAACACATGGCATCTGTTCGAGCTCTTTGATACTCCTGGTGAGGTACTGTTGGGGACTTTACAGTTGATGGAGGTGTCTGCTGAGGTACATCCCACAGGGGCTATTGTAGTCAATTGTAACGCTGATGAAGGATGACTGCAGAGCCACAATGACCTTCCCTTATCTAGATCTGACAACCTTCATGATTAGGTGGGTATATGGTATGTTTCTGTAAACAGTACAGCCACATGTTTGTCCAATGCAGGATATCTATCACCTTGTGTCCCCAGGTCTCTCATTACATGTTAAGTATGTAATGGGTTAACACCTATGTGGTAATTGGTGGGCACTTACTGTATATCCACGGGGGTTGACTATACACTTTTCTGCAATTAGCTTGCTGACATGGCTATGGCACCAGTTGTCTGTTTCTATGTGGCCCTTTTGTGGGATGCTTGTATCAGCTGGAGGGTCAGATATGGTGGGCAGTTTGTAGTCCTCTGCAAACATGTTCACACACAGTCCTTCCATGTTGGCCTGTACCTATGGGTCATATCTACCAAATGAGGGAGGTCCCAGGACCAAGCCTTGTGGGATGCCAGTTATATCTGGTTTGTAGTCTAACATGGATGCAGCATGTCTGGCCATGTCAGTACTGTCCTTGGTCTGGTTTGCAACCCCTCTACTGACATAGGGGTTTATATTTAAGCTGGTGAGCATATCTATAATGAACACATAGGGTATTGTATGGAAGCCTTTGCAAGGTCCAGCTACACTGTGTGGTCCACATTGCCCTCATCAATGACCTTAATGACTGTTTCAATGAGTCAAACATGTTTAGGGGCTGGATCTGCACTTAAGAAAGACACACTGGGTAGGGTCCGGTGTCAGTAGGTCCCCAATATCTTTATGTCTGTGGTACATGCTGATCTTTTACATAGCTGTGCAGACCAAGCTTCTCAGGATTTTGGGGTGGTAGTTTTCAGTATCCATTCAGGCAACACCTTTGTTGAGAATGACCACTGTTGTTGTACACTGCTCTTTGGGCACATATCCTGTGGTAAGGCTGACATTGAGCAGTAGTGTGATTCGGCATTCCATTCTTCTTGTAGTCCATGTTGGACTCAGCCCAGGACACCATCTTATACCATTGCTGCTATGTGTTTTGCTTTGTAGATGCTGGCTGTTACCTCAGCATCTGCAATGTCAGGGGGCCAGCAGTCTGCTGGGATAGATATTTTGCCTTCTGGGGGGAGGGGGGGTTTGCACTGCACCTGTCAGGATGTATGTTGGCAATATGTGTGTGTGTTTGGTATGTTGTTTGTAATATTTGTGTGATTCAGAGCATATCTGTGAATTCCCAACACAGTTCCTACCATCAGCTGAGGAAGCCTTGGGAGTATCCTTAGTGTCCTGTACAATTTGTATCTTCATAGGTTCATAGGTTCATACTAAACTATCCACCCTAGGGCATTTGTAAGCCTAGCCAGTGTGTGTGGCTTTTGTCACCCCTTGCTATGTGAATATTATGGCCATTTATGATTTGCTTTGCTGTGCCTCTGTCTGGACGTGACACAGTGAAGACCCCCAGTGTACATCTACGATCATCCATCCACTTGGCAAGATTCCTGTTGAAGAGTGTCAGTGAGGGGCTCTGCCTAACATGGAGTGGGATTCTGTTCCAGGGTGTGGGGAGCCCCTGGGTTATGTATCTGTCCCTCCATCACATCCTATTTCATTATGTGTTGAGGTTGACATCTCTCACTCTCACAGCTCTGATGGCTTTGAGTTTTCTGGGGTGGAGCATGTCCATTACTCCTGTGTTGGACATGGCCTTGTACAACATACATACAATGCCTCTGTGTAGGCAGTATGTGACTGCATTCAGCTGGGGTGTCTACAGCCAGGCAGCATATGACATATATTTGAGACCCTTTATCCTCTTGGTGAGGTACCTTTGAGGTCTTTCTAACTGCTTCAGGTGTCAGGTAAGGTATATCCCAAATGAGACATTGTACTAGATTATGGGTCTGATAAGAGAACAGTATAGGGGCACAATGACCTCTGTTGACGTAGATGTGAATCCTTTCATGATACGGTGTCCAATATAGACAGTCTTCCTAGCCACATTGGCAATGTGAGTGTCATATAACAGGTTACTGTCCACTTGTGTCCCTAGGTCCCTGATTACTCCTTCCATACATAATGGTTTACCACCTATGTGGTAATTTGTGAGTACCTTGTTTGGTATTTGGTGGGACATTCATACTGTCCAGTGTCTTCAGGACGGCTAGGTGGGGTTCCTGTGTGTGAGAGTGTGGTCTGTAGCATGCTACAGACTGTACAGCAGTCTTGCCTATGGTTAGTTGCACATGGGTGGACTCCAATGCCTTGTGCATTGTCAGTTACCTGGACATATGGGTGTCTGTACTGAATATGGATACTCACCCTCCTTTTATGTTTTGTTCCAGGTTTTGGGGCCATAACGCATGATATGTGGTATAACCTGGTAGTGCTGGTGTGCTGTCAGGAGGCTTACAGCAGGTTTCTGTCACTGCACAGACATCAATGTTCTCCATACTGGGGAGGGCCTCGGGAGCATGCATATTGAGGTTTACACATCTGGCATTGGTCAGCATTTCCCTTATGTTTCTTTCCACTTATGTTTTCTAGGGTGGTGGGTTAGTCTTTTCAGCCTTGCCTATGAAAGGCTCTATGGAGGTGGCAAAAGCCTTATCCAATATCCAGACGCCCAGGGGTAACAGGTGCAAGCCATCCCTGGAACAGCTGCGTGGCTTGTCAAGCATGACATCCCAAGCAGACAGACATTGGATCCCCTTGGAATGACACCAGTAATTGTGCCACTTGTTATAACTGATCATTCTGTGTTTGTACTGTGGCATCATTCTTGGTGAGGGTAGGATGCTGCAAACGGTCAGTGTCATACCGGCCTGGACTACATAATCGGAGAGCTCATCTATGTCTCTTTTCATGTAGTCCGGGGAGGTACATCTCAGGTCATTCACACCAGCATGGACTATGACTGCATCATATTTCTACTTGCTTTGGGGTGACCTGCATACTTGTGTTATGTGGCATATTGTAGCAGCCTACAGGCAGCTTACTGTACCCTTTCCCTTGTTCAGTCTGGTGTGCAGGACAGCAATGTGTCTCACTATGGAGTCACCTATTACAACTCTATCAGGAATGTTGTTTCTCCTTCTGGCCTGTGACTGTTTGGCACACCAGTTTTGTGTACTATGTGTTGCATGTGCTATGTCTGGAGGTTGTTTGATTGGGTGTCTGCTTTGGAGGCCTCTGTTGGTGTGGTGTGTTTGTAATTTGGGCCTCTGGGAATGCTTTTCTGTGTTTATGTATTTGGTTTGCAGTTGTCATAGGTCTATGTGGGACTGGGTTTGTGGTGTGTGTGGTTACCTTCTCCTCCTGACTAGTTTTGGGACTACTGAGTTGAGGGAGGTCAGCCTCCAGTTTGGATAAATGGTTGCATCTCTCACATATATTTGTATTTCTTGGGGCGAGTTGAGGGTTGTCTGTGTACTTGGGGCAGGTGTAACATTGTCTCAAGATTCACAGATTCAACTTGTTGTAGCTGGCCTTAGTGGATTGTATGTGTGGACATATTTTATTGCCATACTACTGATCAGTGATTACTTCTTTTTTTATGTTTGCTCTATCATGTAGTAGCTTCCTCATTCTCTTGCATGGTTTGGTAATGGCTGGAGTCCGCCATGCCAGATGCCTGTGTGTATGGCATTGTGTCTTGTTTTAATTTAGGATTGCATAATCCAAGCATTCCTGGCAGCGTTCATGGAATGCCTGTATAACAGGTTCTGAGGTGTGGCCCATATTTAGCACCTGCACAGGGCCTTTAATGGATTACACATCAGTTTGGAGGAATGCAACTTTTGCTTTACACATGTTTTTCACTGTGGTTTTCTGGCCAGGGACTGTGGTCAGGATGTGTATATCCAGTGTGATTACTCTATGGTCTGGTCTTACCAGTGAGCAATGCACTTCTCATCTTGCCATCCAGTACCCATGTTGCTGATTATCACATCCAGTATGCTTACCCCTCTTGTGGGAGTGGTACATTGTTCCTGGGCATTTTGGTTTATGGATTCTATGAACTTTTGTCCTACAATGTTTGAGCTAGTATAATGCTCCCAGTCTATGTCTGGGTATTTTCAGTCACCCAATATAATGTGGTTTGGAGGACTTGATATATTCATGTATTTCAACATAGGCCAGGTGCAGTTCCTGGTGTTGTGATGGTAGTCTGTAGCAGGCTATAAACTGGGAGGCAGTTTTGGTCACTGTTACTTGACCATGGCTAGTCCATGCTGCTACTTGTTGTGGTACCAACATGGGGGTGTGGTTATCCTTGACAATTATTGCTAGTCACCCTCCTTTTGTAGCTTGTTCCATTTTTTGAGGCTGTACAGCACAGTATGAGGTGTAACCCGGTAGTGTTAGGGTGCTGTTGTGAGCCTTGACCCAGTTTTTTGTTACAGCACAGATATCAACATTCTTCATACTGGGTGAGTTTAGACTGCATGCATCTTGCTGTTTAGACTTCTGGCATTGGTTAGCATTACATCTAGGTTCTTATCCCTTCTGATACCTATGGAGGTAGGTTTGTGTTTTGAGCCTTACCTATTCAGGGCACGCTGTGGGTAACAACAGCCTTTGCCAGTATCCATATGGCCTGCACTGATAGGTGCCAGTCCTAGCAGGTGGAGCATCATGTCATGCTCAGCATGTCATCCCAGGTTGGCACACATTGGATCCCCTTTGACTAACTGCAATACTTCAGCCAATTATTGCAATTGATCATCTCATTGTCATATTGTGGCATGATGCTTGGTGAGGGTAGGATGTTAGTCACGGTCCTCAGGTGTGCATATAGTACATGGTGTTACATTACTTAACACATGGCATTCATGCCTCAGGTGGTGCTGCAGGACTGCCTCTGTCGGACGCACATATTACACTCCCTGTACATGTTTGTGAGCAGGTCATGTCATTTTAGGCATCCCTGTTATTATTTAAGTGAATCAGAGGGGGTATCATTCCCAGGGTTCCTACTGAGCCAGTGTATGTGCTATGCGTTGCCTCTTTGCCAAGGCCAGGGCATACTGGGCACGCCTCCTTCTGCCTACTGGGGCAGGCTCAGGTTGTTCCTCCTCCGAGTTATGCTCTGCCTGTGATGGCCTTTGCAATGGTGGGGGGCTGTTTGGCCCAGCCCTATGCTGGTCCTGCTGCAGCTGTTTTCACAAGATCATATTATGTAGCATAGCACATACCATGACAATTTGGGTACATGTAGTTGGTGTGTATTGCAAGGCTCCACCAGATGTGTCCAGACACCGGAACCATGACTTGAGCAGCCCAAACACATGCTCTATTACATTACGTGTTTGTGCGTGTGCCTCATTATGGCATTCCTGTTCAGGTGTGTGTGCGTTTCTGATGGGTGTCATCAGCCACGGCTCCAGTGCATAACCTGCATCCCCCACTAGGTGTCCGTGTGGGATGTCCCCATTGGCAAATGTCTGGTACAGCTGCGTCAAATGCCAGATGTGGGAATCATGGTAGCTCCCAGGGCAGCCAGCACACACATTCATTATTATGCCCTGGGCATCACACACGACCTGGCATTTGATGGAGGGGAAGCCCTTGCGGTTAATGTAGGCCCTACCCCACTCACCGGCTGGTGCTTTGATGCGTATGTGCGTGCAGTCTATTGCACCCACTACTTCAGGGTATTCTGCTATTTGCTGGAAGAGACGCATATTGCTGGCCAATACCTCACGGGCATTGGGGAAATATACATGATCACTGACATGTGCTGACATGGCATCCAGGAACTGGTGCAGTACCCTGGAGGCTGATGCCTGTGATATCCCCATCATATCATCAGTTGGTCTTTGGAAGGTACCTGTTGCTAGTATTCTTAGGCCAACACATACCTTGGTTTCCGCTGGGATGGGTTCCCCTCTGTTGGTTCTGTGTGTGAGGTGTGGCCTGCACAGCTCAACTATTTGCTGCAGGAGCTCTCTGTCCACTCTATAGCACTCTACTATCTCCAGCTCATGTAACCCGTGGTAAGTGACCCTGGGCCTGTACACTCTTCTCCGTCTCCTCACTGTGGGTTGTCTGGCACCATCTGCATTGTCACCACCCTCAGCAAGTCGCCTATGTCTCATTATGACAGCTATGGCAGCCCCTAACATTTCTGCTCTGAGTTTAGCTTTTTCAGTTTTCACTTCTAATAGCTTACTCCTGTCTTGCAGTGTCTCTTGAGAGAAACATCCTGCACTGCTGTTTGCAGAGTTTTAAGTGCTGGGCTGGGCTACTATTCTGCCTGTGTAATTGCCTGCTTCTAATTGTTTTCACCTGCTAGCTCCAGCAGTATTCCCTGCTAGCTTCCTACAAATTCTGTTGCTTCCTTTTTCCTTTCTGTTTCCTCAGGGGGGAGCAGTGTGCATACCAGCAGAAACACACTCACAGTGGCTTACATGCGCGCACACATGCTTACATGGTTCAGAATCTGCTTATTCGGGTTAAAACGCGCGCACACCAGTGCAAACAGTCTTACAAGTCTACCAACAGGCTCCTACATGCTCAGTCTGCCCTACACGTGCGCACACCAGTGCAAACAGTGTTAAACATCTCCTAACACGCTCCCACATGCTCAGTCTGCCTTACACGTGCGCACACTGTCCTACTCATGCTTCATGGTGCGCACACGTGCGCATGCACGCCCAGCAAGAAACTTTGGTGTAGGCAACAGTGTACACCTTCCATTTCTTGACTTCCCCATGCTTATGTTGTGGCACTCCTCTTTCCATGATACGTGTCTGACATCTGTCATGTAACACTGACCTCCAATGAACTGCATTTCTTTCTGCCATTCCCCCCTGTAATGTCACCTATCTCCTACTCTGTTCCTCCCCCTTATGTAACTCTTACACTACTCAGAATGTGCTCATTTGCTATGTGACAGTGGAATTCAGTATCCTAACACTCATTTGCATCACATTGCCTACTAATGCTTAGTTACATGTCTTAGACTCAGCTTCCCCCCTTAGCAACCACTAAACGGTGGCCATGTTGTTTTTGGTCTGCTGGTCCCTGCATTGCAAACCCATGTATTGCATAAAACCCACATTTGTGGGTTTATAACCTTTATTTTTATGTTTTATACAGCACAGCCCGTTTATTTTTTTAATATTTGCATCGGGGTACCTTGCCAATGGCCACATATTTGGCCATTGGCATGCTGCCTGACACATATGCACCCTTTATTTGGAGCTGACATGGCTCCATTGTGGTTTTTGCAGAAACGTACTCAGTTGTCAACTGAGTACATTTCTGCAGCTAAAACGGCACTTACACAGGCTGCTTTGGGCTTCCTGGATCGCTAATCTACCTCATTTGCATGCTATTCAGCTGCAAGTGAGTTGATTAGCATATCCACGCCCACTCCGTGTAAGAGACGTTTTTGCTGGTCTCTTACACGGACTTTAGGGCTGTTCCTGGATCGCGAAGGCTGCATGGAGTCTTACACTACTCTTAGACTCCGTGCAAGCCTTCGTGAATCCTGCCCTATGTCTTTGTAACTTGAGAGGAAAACAGAGCACTCAGAGGAAACCCACATGAATACAGGGAGGACATGCAGACTCTGCACAGAAGACACCCCACCATCGAACCGGAGAATCTCTTGCTGTGAGGAGACAATGCTACCGCTGCAACACTGCGCCTTCCATTATTATTATTATTATTTTCAATTTAAATTGTATGCAGCCACCAGTCTGTTCATAGCTTATAATGGCTAGGTTATCTGCTTTAAAATATAAATGACATTATCATTAAAATTACCTATAACCGCCAGTCACATTACAAATAAAGAAGAATAAGGATCCATTTTAGTTCCTTAGACTTTTGTATGCTAGCTTACAGCAGGAAGCAGATATGGACTGGGCAATATATTAGAGCAAGAAGCTGATATGGACTGGGCAATATCCCAGTGCTAAGTGGTGCAGCGGTTACATTGCCACCTCACAGCAAGAGGTTCTCCGGCTCAATTCTCTGCTTGAGTGCCCTCAGTGTGGAGTCTGCATGTTCTCTCTGCATTCTTGTGAGTTTCCTGCAGGTGCTCCGGTTTCCTCCCACATTACAAAGACATGCACATGGAACATTTCCTCCCAGGGCCTCTGCTGAAAATTGGCTTCATTCCAAGTTGGACTTTCCCAGTAAACAAATGATAAATAAATAAATTAGATAGGTGGAGTGCTGTGCTTCAGGCTAAGTGAAAGTTTTTATGCAACCATTCATCAAATTAATTATGGCTTGCTTTCCGAATGTTTTAAGTCTGAATAATTCCCTAAGACTTTAAACACACCACTAAGTTGCAAAGCATAATTTCATGTGTGCATGTTGTATTTTATGTATAGCCTTGTCTAATACTATAACATTCACATGTTGTAATACTTTATATATATATATATATATATATATATATATATATATATATATATATATATATATATATATATATATATATATATATATATATATATATATATATATATATATATAAATACACACATACATATATGTATATATATATATATATATATATATATAAATGAGTCCCCTACAGAATTTTGAAGATTAAAACTTCAAAATTCATATCATCGAAGATCATATGATTGAAGATTTAAAACTACGAAATCCTAAACGGAGATCAGCATACAGCGTGGAATGGGAGATTTCCCTTTTTCTCGCTGTAGTGCAATCTCAGACTTGGTATATTTAAGTAGCATGGGGTGTGGGGGTGCAAGGGGGCTTGTCCCCCTGTAAAAACATGTTTTGTGATGTGTTGCCTGCTTTTTTTTGGGGGGGTGGGTTCTTAATTTTGAGATTCCAAGATCTCGAGGTTCTGAACTGAATATTCTGAACCTTGAGATTTTGGTATTTCGAAATTAAGAAATGAATCCATATGTATATATATATATATATATATATATATCTATATATATATATATATATATATATATATATATATATATATATATATATATATATATATATATATATATATATATATATATATATATATATATATATATATATATATATATATATATATATATATATATATATATATATATATATATATATATATATATATCTTGCAAAAAAATGTTTTGTGATGCGTTGCCTGCTTTTTTTTTTGGGGGGGGGTTCTTAATTTAGAGATTCCAAGATCTTGAGGATCTGAATTCAATATTCTGAACGAACCTCGGGATTTTGGTATTTCGAAATTAAGATGTGAATCATTACGGGCGAGCATATTTACGCGGAAGTGCTTTTCACTCAAGAAGCACTTTCGCATAAGTATGCCTGTTGTGGAAGTCGTACTGCGGTGCAGATAAGGGAAAATTCCCTTTCCCCCACTGTAGTGCGATCTCAGAGTTAGAGTATTTAAGTAGGGGGGTGTGGGGAGCACAGACCCCCACATGGGGGTGCAGGGAGGCTTGCCCCCCTGCAAAAACTTTAATTTAGTGTTTTTTTTTTTTTTGTGGAACACACTTTAACGAAAGCGCTTTTTCGATGAAAGCGCTTTCGTTAAAGTGTGTTCAGTAGGAATGGATTTGGACTTTTGATCCTTCGATCAAAGTCCTAGATCCATATATATATATATATATATATATATATATATATATATATATATATATATATATATATATCTATATATATATATGTATATATATATATATATATGTATATATATAATAGATATCAATATAGATAGATCTATATACTTCTCTGTATACATGTATCCACACATGCATTCATCTATGTATGTACACATGTGAGTGTGTGTGTCTGTGAATGGTAGAGGAATAAAAATATCTTGATTGTCAGTGTCACATTATTGCATTCTCTGGGTTTTGTACCATGGAAAAAGAAAATACCAGGTGTGTCTTACTACTTATGTAAGATCAGGTTGCAATATCCATCCACCTATATATCCATATATTATCTGTTTTTTCTATTTTTGAACATTGGGTCAGGGTGTCACTTTAACAGTGACAATCATCCTGAGACAGTTTTTCCGACCATCAGGAGGCTAGCTCTACTGCAGTGGCTCTTCCATGCATAAATATGTACTCACACCTATGGGTAATTCTGAGTGTATGAGGACCCAGTTTTAAGTTTTTTTTTTCTTTTCTTGACAAGGTTCCTGAAGACCCTAGGGAGAGCATGGGAAAATCTTGTTAAATATAAGGAAATTATCTGGCAATTAATATTGAATGCTACAGTCCCACCTGGTCTGAATGAATATTTTTCTATTTAATGTGTCCTAAAAATGTGGTTAACAAAACTTTAATAAGTTATCTTACTATATTACTGTATCTTAAGTTTTGTATGGTCATTTTTTTGTGTGATTAATTTTTGAGGTTTTAACAGTGTTTTATAATGATTGTGTTTTATGTCCTAGTTGATCCTTGTTTTTATCAATTTTACAGGAATTTTTTATCTGTTAATTATTCATAATTTCGATTGTCTGATTGGTGTAAGATTTCCTATATGGATTTTTTTTTCTATTGGCTGTTGTTCATGTGTTTTTCATATATATATATATATATATATATATATATATATATATATATATATATATATATCTATATATATATATATATATATATATATATATATATATATAGATATATAGATATATAAATGTGACTCTTCATAGGTTCATAGGTTCATACTAGGCTATCTGCCCTAGGGCATTTATAAGCCTAGCCAAAATGTGTTTGGTTTTCGCCACCCATTTTAAATTTATTTTGCTATGCCCTTTTTCGAAGTTAGTATACTGTGCCTCTGTCTAACAGTGACACAGAAGTGATACCCGGGGTAAACCTACGATCTCCCATCCACTCATCAAGATTCCTCTTGAAGAGAGTCAATGAGGGACTCTGCCTAACCTGGACTGGGATTTTTTTCCAGAGTGAAGGGAGCCTCTGGGTTATGAATCTGTCCCTCCAGCATGTCCTATTTATTTCAGTGCTGAGGTTCAAGTCTCTTGAGCGCGTAGCTCGATGGGATTTGGATTTTCTGAGGTGCAGCATGTCCATTAATTCCGGGTTGGACATGGCTTTATCGTCAGGCACAGATCGCCTCTGAACAGGTGGTATGCCACTGAGTAGAGCTGGAGTTTCTTTAACCGGCAGCATATGGCATCTGTTTGAGCCCTTTGATCCTCTTGGTGAGGTACTTTTGGGGTCTTTCCAGTTGCTGCAGGTGTCTGGTAAGGTACATCCCAAAAGGGGCATTGTACTCAATTATGGGCCTGATGAGGGATGAGTAAAGAGGCACGATGACCTCCCCTGATCTAGATGTGAATCCCTTCATGATTAGGTGGGCTATATAAAATGTTTTTCTACCCACTTTGGCCACGTGGTTGTCAAATGAGAGATTGCTATCAACTTGGGTCCCCAGGTCCCTAATTACTTCTTCTGTACTTAATGGATTACCACCTATGTGGTAATTTGTGGGCACTTGGTTTTGGCCAAAGGGGATGACTATACACTTTTTGGCATTTAGCTTGAGGCCATGGCTCTGGCACCAGTTGTCTGTTTCTATGAGGCCCTTTTGGAGGATGCTTGTGTCAGCTGGAGAGTCGATTATGGTGTCCAGTTTGCAGTCATCTGCGAACTTGGTCAGCCACAGTCCTTCTGTGTTGATCTGTACCTCCGAGAAATATATACCGAACAAGGGAGGTCCCAGGACCAAGCCTTGTTGGACACCACTTGTAACTGGTTTGGAGTCTGACAAGGCTCCAGCAATTCTAACCATGTGGGTTCTGTCCTTGAGCCAGTTTGCAATCCATCTAGTGACATAGGGGTTTATATTTAAGCTGGTGAGCTTATTTATAATGCCCGAGTGGGGTATTGTATCAAAGGCTTTTGCGAGGTCCAGGTAGGCTGTGTGGACCACCTTCCCCTCGTCAGTGGCCTTGGTGACTGATTCAAAGAAATCAACCAGGTCTTATGCTTTTATCTTTAGTTCTGATGAAGTCCTTGGTTCAGGATGAAAGCACTAAACTAACATTGCCAATAAATTTATGAATTTGTATGACCAGGTTCTCATTGTGTTTTTCATCTTCTGCTTTGCTTTTGTTTGGCCTATTATTGAGTGTCAAATCCACCTACAGCATGTCTCTGGAATATGGGAGGATGCTGCAGCAACCAGAGAAAGCCTGTGTGAACACAGGGACAGCATGCACAATTATTATTTCAGGTAGTCACTTCCCAAACCTTATTCTGTCCATGCTTATTCTCATAAAAGGGGGCCAAACAGTACCTGTTGAGACTGCATTTCTTGAATAGGGGAGTTCCTAGGCTTTTAACGCACCTGGAACAACCTATATGGTATGCTGATGAGGCCATCACTATAGTTTTCATTTGAATGGGAGAAGAATGACACTGAATTATCACAGATGCTAATGTACCTCATGCTGTAACTGAATGGTGCATCCACTTAGATATTACCAAGCACAAATCTGTAAAAGAAAATTGTCATCTAAAATAATAAAACCTCATTGATAACTCAAAGCTCCAAATGGGTGAATTAATGTGCAGGGAAATCCTGGTAGAAAACAAGAGCACAGGAGCTCCGGCTCACATCATGAAATTAATCTGTTAGTAGAAAAAAAAGAAAAACTTTAATTCCAGCATCATTTTTTTCACTTACTAACTCAGCATCGGAGCTACTTTTTTCACTAATATGAAAAGAGTTTTTTGTTTGCACTTCATGGCTGGGGACGCTATTTCTTCTTACTGCTCTTTCGTTATTCATCAACAAAAAGCTATATATTATTTAAATATATATACTTCACATATTATCTGTTTGGAGAATGAAACATTAAAATACACTGTTTCCACTATTTAATTAATATATAGCACTGCTTATTTTAAAAAACTAAAACAGAAAACATTTTAAAATACAGACTCTGACTATGTGTGTGTGTGTGTGTGTGTGTGTGTGTGTGTGTGTGTGTGTGTGTGTGTGGTGGGAGTGTGTGCACACATGTGGTTTTGCATGAGTGTGTCAGTGTTTGAAAGTGTCTTTGTTTATTGGATCACAGCATCATAGGATTTACAAAGCAACTAAGCCTCAAGGTCATTTTTAACGTTTCACTACCCACCCTTAGGCCTTGCAATTCTTTGTAAGAAGGACCAGGCCAGTAATGCAAGAGGAATTTATGCGCACCCATCTGGTTGTCCAGCTCCTTTTTAAAGGCAAGCAGTGTACCATGTTAGCAGTGTACCATGTTATTTAACTTGGAGAGGAAGTGTGTTCCAGGAAAGGTGTAGGTGCTATGTAACAAATCAAACCCTATTTTTTGTCTAATTTATTTGTTGGAGTAGACTGTAAATCTCTGACCCTAGTGTTAGTTGAAATGTTTGATTTTTTTGAGGTATAACATTTCTTGGACTATTAGATTCCTTAAAGTCTTGTATACAAGACACAGGTCACCCCTAAGCAGTCTATATGAAACTGAGTATAGGCATAAAGCTTCCAGTCTTTCTTTGCAGTTTAGATCTTTTAAGCTATTGATCTTTTTAGTTAGAAATCTCTGAGGGTTTTCCAGTTGTTTGATATAGTTAGTAAAGTGCATCCCAAAGGGGAGTTGTAGTGAATGTCCATTTTAATGAATGTGAAATATAAAGTGGTGATTCTGCTGAAATATCTTTTGCTATAAGGTGTGCAAGGTTAAAGGATTTCAAAAATACCTTTGTAATGTGATTGTTAAAAGTAAGTGAGCTCTCTACTCAAGTGCTCAGGTTTCTTGTGACTTTTGCATTTTTAAGTGATGTGTTATGTATGGTACAAGGTACAGCTTGGGCCTTGGGGTGCTTACCTAATGCATTAATGTTGCCCCTTTTGTTGTTGAGCTTGAGCAAGTTTTTATTATTGTTATTAACAGGTATAAGTTCCTGCTGTAGTGCCTATATGTCAGAGGGAACTTGACATTAATTCCCATCTTATAATCATCTGTGAACTTAATTAATCAATGATCCTAATTTGGCAAGTGGAAATCTGAAAAGATTATGCTGAACAGTAGAGTTCTAGCACAGATCCTGGCAAATCTCTACTGGTCACCCACATACTGTCTTTGTTTCTGCTGCTAATTTTTATGGTGTGAGTCCTGTCACTTAGCCAATTTGTTTTCCATGTAACCTTCAACTTGCTTATTATATTTAGATGTGGTACAGTAACAGGTACCTAGACAAAAGTTATGCCATGCTGATAGCTTGTCTATAGTCTGCAGCCTAAGTAATCCTGTCAGAGAAGTTCATAGGATTCATTATGCATGCTTGAGAATGCCAAACTGCTGGAGGTCAAGTATAATAAAATGTTTTGAATCAGTGTCAAGGAGATTGTGTGTGAGGAACTAATCTGCATCAAAATCTTAAGCATGCCATTTATTATAGTAAAAATGCTAAAATAAGTATCCAAAAATAACACGTTTTTGTCAGTACAGTAGTGCTTTCCAACATAGGAGGTGTTACTGGGAAATAATAGACCTCGCAGGAGGACCGAGGTGATTATTTGACTGCATTGCTCTTCCTGTTGGACATTACTGTCAACTATAAATATGCAGATATGATATTAGGGGTCTATATTAAATCAGCAAATGCTTAAAAAAGCAAACACTGATTTATCAACCCCATGTAAGCGAAAGCTTACAATCCCGAACACATAGAACAGCGATTTTTCCAAAAAAGAAAAAAAAAACACAAAAACTTTAAAACATTACATAAAGTGGGGGGCTTCACCCCCACACCCCCTGACATGGGGGACAGTGCCCCCCATACCCCTTACTTAAATATACCAACTCCGAGATCGCACTACAGTGACAAAAACAGCAAAATAACAAAGGCGACCAAGCGATTTCTTTCCCAGGGAAAGAATTCACTTAAATGCCGTTTCAGTATTTTGCCTTTTTGTGCTTTCAAGTTCGATTAAGACACATCTGAAAGTATGCGTCTTCGATCATATAATAGGGAACCAATATTAGCAGTAACATTTAAATAAATTAATATTACAGCTAAGATGCTCTGGGGCAATATAATGTGGTGCTTATTTGAAGGGGCTGGACTGGACCAGGCAGAGGTGCAATTTTTTAATACTGCAACACCCACATATGCCTAATGTACAAGTACAGGAAAAATACTTAGCATGTGTTCCACCTTAACATGGAGAGACCATTCTTTCTAATGCTGGGAAGTCACATATCAATTGTAGCTCATATTCAATAATAGATGAGTTACAGGTAAATTCAGTATCTCACTTACTCTAATATCGGCAGGCCTTTCTTACTAATATCATAGGGCACACTAAATTGGCTACTGTTGCCTACTGCTGCTACTGGTGCTATATACAAATGAGTAACCTTGCCACACAAATGTCAATGGCATGTATGGAATTATTTCATATTTAACTTAGACAGCCTACCCACAGTGACTATATGGTATGGAAAAGACACATAGCATAACAACCAATCTACATTAACAATGACTATCCAATGATATTATCCTGGAATTTTGTGCAACTGTGCATTACATGTAACAACATGAATGATGGCACTGTACATGAAACGTGCAGGATATATAGTACAGGCTGCTGATCCACACTAAATGCAGTGGCACATACACTGATTATTCCATATCAGCATTAACATGGACAGCTCATTCAAGCTAATGTTGTCACTACAAAAACAAGGACAACCAGTCCATGGTTATTTTGCTAGTTAAAAAAGCTAACGTACACAGGCAACTAACTGTAGCCTGTATAAATTGTTTGTGCATGTGTGTGTGTGTGTGTGTGTGTGTGTGTGTGTGTGTGTGTGTGTGTGCACGTGTGTGTGTGTGTGTGTGTGTGTGTGTGTGTGTGTGTGTGTGTGTGTGTGTGTGTGTGTGTGTGTGTGTGTACATCCATGGAAAACCTGATGTCTTGGGAGGCACTGTAATCTAGCAAGGGATGTGTGTGTGTGTGTGTGTGTGTGTGTGTGTGTGTGTGTGTGTGTGTGTGTGTGTGTGTGTGTGTGTGTGTGTGTGTGTGTGTATGTGTGTGTGTCATGCTAGACATGATGAAGAAAGAGAGAAAGAGAGATAGAGGCTGTCTGCTATATAGCCACTTACCTTCATAGAAGTGTCATGTCTTTTCTTGAAAACACTTTCTGTGTACTTGGCATATTAAATCAATCTTTGAATCACAGCCATTTTTTTTGCATGCCCACACTATTTAGACATAATTCTTTTTATAATCTTTTTATGTTATCTTGTCCTTAAATACTGATATGGCACTGATTTTTTCTGTGTTGTACACTGGAGTCAATTTTTTGCCTGCTGAAGTTGCACAATTAATGATTTTGAGACCATGTGCACCATGTATCATATTGTGACATTACCCCATGGCTAGAATTAATGAACACTGGGGACAGTAAGCTAAAATATATTTTTTCAGAAAACAAATGAGGCCAGCATAGCTAAACTGAAGCAGCAATAGATTCTCTTACATGAAGAATAAGAATGTGTCTAATCCTGACAGAAAATAATGTATAAATGCTATAAGCTATTAGCATTACAAACCCAAATAATGAAAGGCATTATTTGATACTTTGGAAGAAAGTGAAGCTAACATCTGAGTGGGAAGTAAAGTGATGGTGGCTTTGGCTGCTTAACAGTGTAGCACCTGTTCCAGTCTCTTCTGCAAAGTATTTTTAGTACATGTAAATTTGTCCAGCTTTGTCTGACCCTAGCTCATCATTTGGTGTATATTGGCTTAAAATTAAAGCTGTATTATCGTCTGTCCCACTCATGTTGATTTGGAGCAGTTTTGCCATTGCTGATTCTGAATCAGAACTCATTTACTACTGAGCAGGTGTCTGGTAAGCCTCATTTATCATGGGGCAGCTACCTGACAGGAAAATTAATTTACCACTGGGGCAGCTGCCTGGCAGGAAACCTCATTTACCCCTGGGCAGCTGCTTATTAGGAAGCCTCATTTACCACAGGGGATCTGCCTGTAAGGAAGCTAGTAGCTAAGCACATGCACAAGCAAATAGAAAAGATTTGAGGCCAAGTTTGTGGTGATTATAGATGAAGAATGTTTCAGTGGATCAATACCTACTTGGGATCAATAACTGCTTGTTTGAATTTTACAAGAACTGCTGTTGAAGCTTGAGGAGAGGAACAGTGACTGCCCTGTGGAATTAATATTGTGGTAGAAGACTTCTACTTAGACCCAGGCAAAATGTAGCTGTTGGATTGCTTCCTTCTCATTGATTGTAAAGAGAAAAAGCTGTTACTCAGCCCTATGGTTGGCCACTGAAGAGCTTTCATCTTTGATTACAATAACTCCATTTTAGTTTAATTCTGGAGGTTTGTAGGAATTACTGTTACTCGGTTGTTAGTGTTTTTTTGCAGCTTGAGAGCTTTACAACAAATGAGGTTTGGCAACAAACCAAGTTGTCCTGGGACATCTTCAAGAGGGGTTGGATTGTTATATTAGTGGGAGTTAAGAAGATTGGGGGGAAGATAGGGTTAAATGGAGGGGAAGGATGATTGGGAGAAAATTAGATAAGGGTGGGGAGGGGCTTAAGGGGTTTAGACAAGTCTAGCTGCGTAAGTAATCACATTTTGGCGTGAACTTGGTACTGCAAGTCTACATCCCGGCAACCTGTAGGTGTTGTGGTGGATAGATAGGCCTTGGTTGATTTGGGGATACGTGGAAAGGTACTGCTATTTGTTTTAAGTGTAGAGGTGGTTTAATGGGCTGCGTTTGGTTATGGGGTCATTAACTTTATATTGGGCTAGTAGTTATTACATTGGCATTTGGCCAGTAGTACTGTCATTTCTAATGGCTGGTTAGCAGTCAAGTAAAGGATACTGTGGTTTGCTGGAGGTGTTGTTGGTGGGTATTTTATGTGATCCTGGTGGTGTGTGGCTAGTTTCTGCTCACTGGAGCTGACATGGTGGTTGCATGGTTTTGTGGGTATTCGTGGGACTGCTTGCTGTACTGAGGCCGAGCTTGACGTTGCTGGAGGGTTCCCTTAGCTTGTTGTGTGCATGGCTACCAGATACTGTTAGCTGAGAAAACATCCGTTTGATGAGGCACAGCAGAAAAGGTGCTTAGCATACCCTTCAACTGTACAGATTCACCTACTGTCCATATTTGGCCTCATATTGTAGTTCTGATTTTTAAGTAGGGAAAAGGATTTCCCAGGCAGTCCAGAGTTTGTGCACATATTAGTTTGATTTGCATACAACTTGGGTAATATTGGGGAATGAAGTGAGGAAATGGCATTAGTTTTGGTGTTCCGGCTTCATATACTACAGGAGAGTTATGCTAATGTGAAGCTGGTTCTACCAACTTTGTGTCTTTTGCTTGGGATTCACAGCAGAGTCAGTCTACTATTGGCAGTTGAGATATTTTCTTCAGGGGAGCCCTGAATGGTTTTGCAGGATTGGAGAAAGTCGGGTTGATGGTTGCCGTGCATGCGCGGTGGCAGTAATGGTCAGAGGGTTGTGGCGTGCTTAAAAAAAAAAAAGAAGCAAATTATTGGAGGAACAAAGTGGTGGAAAACCTTTGTGATAAGTAAAAAGTCAATGCCCAAAGGGTTTCCTTTAAGAAATGCTCTACTGCTGCTCTGGGGATCAGGTTGTTTGGAAGCCTGGAGTAGTGGGTAGTGACTGTGTGGGGCAGAACTTTCTGGGGCTGGGGTGTCATGTACACGGGATCGGCACACCATCTTGGACACAGAGGTGAAGGTTGCATGCACAGTTTGGAGTTCGTGTCCTACAGATTTTCTGACTAGTGCTAGTCCTGCTGGTTTGTAGTGATAAATATTTTCATTATGACCAGCAATATAGCAAGCCATCTTAAAGACATGGTTAACAGTCATTTATTGTAGTTCATTCTAACTTATTCCATCTTTTGGTAGTCACAGAAAGGGATGTAATTTTATGTTAAATAAGATGGTTAAATAATAGCTGCTTTAAAATGTATTGAATATGTCTGTTCAGGAAAATAATGGTATGTTACATTAAGTGGCAAGGTAGGTTTGGCTATTATATCTGAATGATATAAGTGGTGTTTGAGGTCTGTTCCTCACCTGCATTGAGAGTAGGTGTTGGTCTTGGGTTTCTGGGTCTCTTGTAGAATCCGTGATTGTTTGCATTTAGCTGCCCTTTCATGGGCTTTAGGGTTCTGAGAATGGCATCACTACTAAAACCTGTTACAGGGGAGAGCCTAACTATGTATTGAAGGATTCTAGGGATGTGAAAGATTGTGCTGGTTTGGTTCATTGTCATAGGCTTTCAGGTTGGCACCTTACTTACTCTCTGCATTCCTGCTGTTTCGCGAGGTGTGGAGTGAGGGGGCACAGGCTGTCTGGACTGTTGCCTTGGGTTGGGGGCTGCTTGCTGAGTCATTATTGGATAGCTGGGCTCAGACTGGGGGTACGTCATGTTAGAAATGACCAGTGAGGTAGGTATATATAAAAAAAAATCTTACAGTCTTATGTTTGAAAGGCTTGGTTGGTTCACTTGGCAGCCATCGTTGGTGGTGGAGTGAGGCAGCCTCTGACGGTAAGAAGAGGGTGCAAAAAAAATGGGGGGGGCCTGCTCAGGGATCACCTTCATTTTATATAAATATATTTCCCCACTAAGGGTGGTGACTTTTGTGAAGTAGATTTTCAGGGGTAAGAATACTTCCTCTCAACTGTACAGATTTTGCAGAATGTCCAGATGTTTGCCTCATATTCTGGACCGTTTCCTATAAAATTCTGATTTTTATGGCTAATCATAAATGGTTGAAGTCAGAAATAATGACAGATGTTTGAGTTTCAGACTTTATACCCTGTAGGAAATTCATGCAATGAAAATGCCTGTTCTGTTAATTTTCTAAGTTCAGAAGAGCAATATTGAGCTCATGAGGTATAGGGTAAGTGGCGCATATGTGGGGCAGTTATGTATAACAGGTACTGGATATGGGCTGAGTTGACAATGCATGATCAGGTACAGAGGGTTGAGGCTGGGAGACGGCGATTGGTTTTGAGTTGCAAAATTTTTACTCATCACAGCAGTGGTTATTTTAGCAATTCTGAGTTTATCAGAGCAGTAGTTAGGGGTTGTCCCTCTGTTTGTGGCTGTCTAGAATTTGGGCTGTAGGACTTTGAGGCATGCCTCTCAACTGTACAGATTTCGTAGGATGTCCAGATTTAAGGTCCCTTAATTTCGTGCCTTTGCCCTCCCAATTCTTTATGGCTTTACCCTGATTTTGATCTCATGTGGAATCCACTGAAGGGAATCCATTTTCCTTCTCTGCACATTGGGGACTGGGGTCATATGTCTCCAATGGCCCTGAATTTGATTCAAATTTTAGTTCTGGCCTTCTTAATTCTGCCTAAAATGGATGACTCTTGGCCCTTCTAATATGGGGTTGTCTGGAACATGCGTGTGACTAATACGTAAGTGCCAAAGAAATTAATAAGAGGGAGGGGGTAGGAGTGAGTTGGCGGCATGAAGATTTCATTGACCACCACAGTAGCTGCAAAAAAGAAAGCGGAGGGCATAATTTTGCATTGGGTTGTCTGGTACTTGTACAAAGGATTGCTGTCCCTTTAGGGTAAAGCAGTTCAGTTTTGGGGTAGGATGTGTACTTTCCATGTTAGCTTCTTGTATTCATATGGTGGCTGATATACAGGGTTTTAAGGAGTCATTCTTCTACTCAGTCTCGCATTGCTCTTGTAAGCGAAGGCAGGGTTGTGAGGGAGCTGAAGGCAGCCATGGCAATTTCTCTCTGATTTATTGTTTGATCTTCTAGGGCAGGGTGATTCAGGGGAGGGGAATGTTACCCATAGGGTTTGGGGAAGGTGTGTGGTTGGTCAAAATTAGCTATCCCCACTGAGAATTGTCACAATTAAGTAAGATGCTCTGAGACAAATTTGTGGTTACCCATCAACTCATCAAGGTTGTGTTTGAAGTGGACAACAACATATTACATTTGATGTGTATGGGTTATCTATTTCAGAGACGGGGCAGTCTCTGGGAGATAACCCTGTCTTCTCAGCAGTTGGTGGTAATGTCATATATGAGATTTAAGCCTTCTGGTACTATGAGAGGCTTTAGACTTCTGGATATGGATCACCTCTATTAGAGCAGGGTCTTAGATTGCCTTGTAGGTGAGTCACAGATCACCTGTGAGCAATTCTATGATACTGAGTAGAGTGACAGTGATTTGAGCATATCCACTGCAGGGTCTCTTTTGAGAGCCTTATTAGAGCCAAGCTGCTTTATTTACCACGGACGGTCAGAATGTGATCGGATATGAGATCTTTGGTAAGTTTGACTGGGTCATCATCGTAGGCTACTGTAACATTAAGACATTATTTATAACATTGTTACTTTGTCTAAAAGGAAAGCTAAGAGTATGTGATACTTAGATGCTTTGCAATTTTCATGACAGCAAGGTGCTTAATTTGTTTTCTTTTGCAGATGGAGGTACAGAATTTCTGGCAGAGATGGTGAAGGACATGGTTTGTATCAGCTGGTGGACCTAAAGGAAGTGGATGGGAAAGAGGATGTTGCTGTTGAGGGTTCTGGACATTGCCATGGAAAGCAGTGAGGGTGCAGGTAATGACATGATTTCAGGTGCTCATTCAAGCGAGTAAGTTTGTATGGTTTAAGATTACTGTGGCTTGAGGGATGCTTGAGGTTAATTAAGGGCTTGGTATGGCAGGTGATTAGTTAGCAGTAAAAGGAAGTTTGGGGTAGAACCTAGGTGAGATGGATTTAACAGCTGAGGCTGGGTTAGTTTTGGGATTGTCGGGTAACGAGGTTTCCAGTAATTTTAACATGGTAAGTACACAGTTAGGCATGTCAGATTTGGGTGGAATTTTGGGGCTGCATTTACAGTTATGTATGTAGGTCACTGTGTTGGTGGAGGACCCATGATCTGATTTGGTGATGGAAAGTTGTTATGGTTCGTAGGGCGTGGTAGCTATTGGTGATGTTACATACTAGGTATGAGTTTAGAAGTTGTACCACAAGAACCATTTCTTTATGATTGAGAGAATTTGGTAGGTAGGGTTGCTGGAAGCATTGCAGATATGAGAGTGCTTTGGGTATATTGTGGGAGCAGGGTGCTTTGTTATGTAGGTGATAAAAGCGTGTAAGCAAGGCAAGTTTTGGAGTTGGGCAGAAGTTGGCCAGGTCCTATTTCTTTTAGTTGTGACTAGGGTTTAATCAAGAGGGGCTTTAGCAGGTACTGATTTGGGGGGTGTTTAAGGTTACGCAGATGTTAGCTGTTTCTACCAATCAGCACCTTAATCAGAAGCATAGTATTGTGCTATCATGACTTTGGTGGGTTTTCAGTGGTTTGATGGGTTGGGCTTGGGTTGAGTGGGTAGAGGGACAGGCGTTGAATACTGTAAGATGGGTTTTCTTTGACTAGGTGCAGATTTGAGTTCAAGGGGTTATAGTTTCTGTGGCATTTGTTAGGGCTATAGGTTGTCATTCCGGGAAGGTTGAGCCATGGGTAATGGCTTTAAGGAAGTGGACTAAAAGGGAATGTATTATCTTGGAGTGGATGTTCTAGTGTGGTACAGTGGGGTCATGGGTAATCCTACTTTATTTAGTTTCATTAAGGTGTGTTTCAGTATTGGTATGTCGAGGCATGGGGTTGATGACAGGGTTTTAATGTACTTTACAGATAGTGTGTACACCGAATGATGTTTGGTTTAACCCTTCCCTTTATGGGAGGTAGTTGGCTTAACAATTTTGGGTAGAAGGGAGGGGGAACATCCTGGTCAGGCTGGTTGATGGAGAAGGGGGACAGGCTTGCCTTCTTCTGTTCCCCCTCTTGTGTCTGGATGTTCATTTCAAGGATTTGGGGAAAGGAAAATGAGCAGCTGGAGGAAGTTTGCTGAATAGATAAGCAAGTGGAGGTAAGGATGCTGCTTATTTGGTTGGATGGTAATTAAATGAATGGTGGATAAAGTGAGATGGGGACACTGCTTCATAAGTAAAGTAAGCAAGTAGGAGCATGGACGCTGCTTACTGGGTCAGGATGAGTAAGATCATGTCATCCTGAACTATTTGGTTGGGTGGGTCATTCAATAAATGGGATATGAAGTGAGTCTTGGACACTGTTTCATAAGTAAAGTAAGTGAGCAGAGGTATGGACGCTGCTTACTGGGGCAGGATGAGTAGGTACATAGTCCTGATTAACATTACAAGCATGTTTATGCTGTGTTTAGAACCAACTATACTATGTCCAGTTGTAATTAATAAATTTTAGTGATCAAAGCTATGTTATGGAAGTTTTCATAAAGGTCGTCAAATGTCATTCGATGTGATCTGCTTATTGAAGGGGACAGGGACAACTTTCTGTTTTTGTGATTCTGTTTTGTTTCTGCTGCTAGTGGTGGAAGGTTTTAACCTAGCCCCATGATCATCTGAAGCCTTATTATCATGTTTGACCCTAGTTAATGCTAGGGTTCACATTTTATCTGGTGTTTGATATTTTTTTCAAGCACTTGTCAAGGATAGTCTCATACCTCTCATTTGCTTTGATTCATACGTTTTTAAGTCACTTTTTATTTAATTAAGGTTTATTAATACTGAAATTACATGACTGTTCACTTGCTTTATTGTATTATTTTTTAATGTCCTGTTGTACATAGATGCTGTAGAGATAAGTTTTTTTTTTGTTAGGAAGACATGACAGGCCAATGTCCCATCTGCTTGAGTTTGTTAGTAGCTTTCTTGAATGTAAAAGATCACATTGCAGTTATCAAAAATAACACAGGTGTCTTTATTAAGTAAAATCAGAATCACAGAAAAAAATACAGATTTGCAGCTTAAACTCAGAGTGACATAACCATCTGATAAAATACTAATTGAAATAAAAGTAATCATGTTTTCCTTTTGTTCTGGGTTGGGAGGGTGGTCTAATGGTTAATGTGTTTGCCGTGCAAACACAAAGTGCAGGGTTTGAGTCTCATAAGGGATTATTGGCTAGGCTTAAAATGGCTCACAAGGGAACCTGTATGAACCTATAAAATAATAGTTAAGATTTTGCAGAAATCGAAACCAACTTCCATGTGCTGACCAGCATTAAACAGGATACCTCATCAATAATCTTCTATTTAAATATATATATATATATATATATATATATATATATATATATATATATATATATATATATATATATATATATATATATATATATATATATATATATATATATATATATCCAACAACATACTAGTTTAATGCCATCGCAAGTAATCTTAATACATAAAATCAACCATACCTCTACAATCTCCATGCACATGCTACAATAAACAGGCAAATTTTTCTAAAATAAACAGATTTTCTTGCATAATACCAATATATCACATTTCTGATGCAACTCCTCCTAAAAAAGTTAATCTCAAATTCCTCAATAAGCATATTCCAATACTTATTTGTATTTTTACTTCTAAAGAATTCATATTCAAGCTTATCTTTATCTCTGAAATAATTTTCTAAACAAATCCTCTCCTATACATCTTTATGATGAACTTCATTATTTACCAAAGGATTCTGAGGGGCAGTACTTCAAAAGAAATACTGAATGACTGTCAAATATTAGTCTCTCCCAGCAACATAAAATTATCTACAAAACGACTATCTAAAAGCTCCCCTTTCTCAGTTAACAATCAGCACTGTACAGCAAGCTCAAATACAATTCCCTGATACTACTTGACATCTATCCTACCTTTTCTTTCCACAACATTTTCCTACAGTAATCATCTTGATATGAAGATTTTCAAATAATCAATGCTTGTCATGCACCGCTTCCAATATTTCACTAAAACCATTGAAGTATTCACCCAAGAATATATCCTCCCTTACCTGCCATAACAAAAATACAAAGCTTGATATAGCATCTCAGCTCTCGTCATCTCTTACATACAGAAATAACCATTAATGGAACTCAGCTAGTTATATATATCCAACAGAAAACATCCACTTCTGTTCTGCCTACAGAGTTGTGATAAAGTATACATTGAACCACAGTAAGTCTTTAATCTCTACAAAGCAGATTTGATAATCTTCATACATGACAGATCAAATCTGTCTGCAAACTATTTAACCCATGTGACCTACAACATCTCCACTCCAAAAACACAAGAAAAAAATAGAAAATATATCATAGGATAGCCCACCTCTCAACTGAATATGTAAAACCCAAATATGACCTTCCATAAAATAAATCCTTCTGTTCGTGTACCCGTACATCACACTGACTGTTTTCTCTTCAAATTCTCCCACTCATACAATGGTCAGAAAGTTTCCTTGTAGGCGGTACTGGCTAATTTTTGGAGACCATACACTAGTAGGCACTAAACATACTTTCTTCCCATTGTTATTTTCAGTTTACTATTATTTTTTTTTTTTTTTCTAATTTTCTATTTTTTTTCTATATTTTTATTGTCTTTTACCAGTTCAAATGTTACCAAAAAAGAAACAAGATACCCCTGATCTGTGTTGTAGACAACAAAATCTCTGACTTTGACACAATCAGCCTAGAATTCAAGTTCAAAGAACTGGGTGGGAGGGGATGGAAATCAGTGGCTGGTTTTGACATGCCCACTATCAGGGAAGGCGGTAATGTGATCACTAGAATACTGATCCTAGCATGTGCAGATTCAGAGTATCCATCTCCAAAACTATGCATGTGATTAGTACCACTAAGCCTTTGATAACCTCTATCTTACAGATGCTAATGCACATATGCATGGATGGGAAGGACTTTGGAGCTACATGGGTATTGCACATGTGCAAATCAGACATGTGTGGCTGGGGTTATCCCACATAGAAATTCTACTGAGTCTCACCTTGGAAAGCAATCATGTATGCCTATAGATGCATGGGGCTCTTGTCTGGGATGGGTGAACTCAGACTCTTAATCTACTTGGATAAAGTCATTCACATTCTCTAAGGGGTCAGATGCAATGATGTGGGTCAAGACTGAAAAAAAAATCAGTGTCTGCTTATATGAGGACTCCATTTTGTTGAATCTCACAATGTGGAGACTTTCCTCTTACCTAGGCAAAATGGACTTAAAACTTGCTAGAGCAGGGGTTGCAGTCTGGCAGTCAGGGAGGCAAAAAATGCAACGAGAAAAAGAGATTTACATAGCAACAGTGATTAAAAAGCAGATAGGCTACAAAACAGAGACAATACCAGGAATCTAGATCTACTTGATAAATGAGCTATTAATTTTATGGCTCTACACAACACAGTATGTTCTCCATACAGGTGATTAAAAACAGGTATACGAACTAGGCACAGTACAATGCAATAAAAGCAGGATAAGCACACTAGCAATTTGGTAAAAAGCTAGAATGGGAAAAGGGGTGTCGTATCTCATAATATTAAATATACACAGGAAAGCAAAAAAAAAAAAACACATTACTGGTCTCAGGGTACTGAAAGAAATATAAAGAGTTATTTAAAGACACTAGCAACCACACTTGTGATAGGAAAAACACAGAACTATTAGGAAGTCAAAGGAGAAAATTATTTCCAGTTAAGTTAAAGGAGACTATAGCCTAGGCTTAATTTCTGAAGGTTTTTTGTTGGGGGGGGGGTTCAAATGCCATGGTGGGAGTGACCCCATTCCTAAGTAAGGGTATGATTAGAGTTCAAGAAATTAATATTGATTCAGTCTTTGTTTTTTGCCAAGATTGCTCTTCTTCTTATCCACAATGTGCCCAAAACTGGCTCCTTCTGCATTTCATATGGGGTTACATGTACAATATCTGGTGCGTACTTAAGTCTGACTGTAAATTATTTTGTATTAATCCTGTTGCTCCTACTACTTCTTGAGCTGTCTTGGTATCTTTGCACATTGTTCTCCTTAGTGCTTGCAAATTCTGGTATTTTATGACTGCTTTTCTCTGTTTGTAAGCAATTAGAACCACTGGGTGTATCACTTTCAATGATCAGGGCTGGTTTTGTCTTTTTTATGTATCCAGTTTACTTCCATCTATTTTTGGAACTGTTGGTAATGGGTAATCCCTTGTGGTATAAGATTCATCATTCTCTGCAATGCTTTTGTGCCACTTTTATGTTAGTGTTTACAAAATCCCCAGTGCAAAAAGTCTTCTCACATTATTGCATCATTCAGTATGTAGACCCTCTAACACTAGTCTATCGCACCAAACAAGTTGTGCAACTGTTTCTAGTTCTGTTTTGCAGAACCAACATTTATCAGTTTCTCCCACTTTTTTAATGGACTTTGTAAATTAATTTGTATGTAGTCCACTATCCTTGGTTACCATTATTAGCCTTTCATCTTTTGGCTTCAATTCACCTGTCCTTAACCAGTCATGCTTTAGATCTTGTTCAACATGAGGTTGTTACAGAAGAGTTCTATGATTACAATTATATGTGTGGACTTTCAGCTTTCTTTCCTACTAAAAACATAAAGCGCAGCAGGCAGAGGATATGGGTAGAATAACCTGATATTATGATGGAATGGAAGAAATAGATGAATATGAATGAAGTAAGAGAGGCATGAAGATTTACTGTATTGATATCTTAATTGATTACCGGGTCATCCAGCTGGGTTGTGGCCCATTTTTAAAGGAGGTCCAGAGAGAGAGCTCTGCAACCAGTTGTAGTCAATATAAATTTCAATTTTTGTCTGTATTTAATATAGCTTGATACAGGGGTTGGGAGGGTGGCCTAATGGTTAAGGTGTTTGCCTTACAAACACAAGGTACAGGGTTTGAATCTCACAGGGGATAACTGGCTAGGCTTAAAATGGCTCGTAAGAGCAGTTAGCCTAGTACTAACCTATGAACATAAACACATAAAAAAAAACTAAAACATGATGATACAATTGGTAAGTCCTGCATCAATTTCTGATTAATTTTAAAATATTCATTGTTTATTCAGCATTTTACATTGCTTATTTCACAACACATTATAATACACACAATCCCCGGGATTTAGCAAGCTCTGCACGGAGTGCAGGAATAGTGCAAGAGCTGCTGCAGGCAATATGGCCGACAAGCGATCCAGGAATGAGCTCCTGGGATGTGCACGAGCGCTCCTACACTATTCCTGCACAGTCACCACTGCTATATGCTAATTACCCCATTTGCTGGTGAAAACCATGCAAATGAGGTGAATTAACAATCCAGGAAGCAGGCAGGCGTCTGTGCAAGAATAGTGTAACCTGCAGAAATGTATTCAATTACTGAATACATTTCTGCAAATTAAAAACAGAGGCATGATAGCTCCAAAGATAGCATGTATTCAATGTATTAGGCATGCCAATGGCCAAATATATGGTCATTGGCATGAGAAATATTTGCAAAATTATAAAAAAATAACTTTTTTCTTTGGCTGTTTTCGGACGTTTAAGCATAGGGCAGCAGGGCACAAATGTGATTGGCCCAAAAATATGAAAAAAGTTGGAAATAAGCTTTTAAACCCAAATCAGCATTTTGCCATAATAGTCAATGGCATGCATAAGACAACAATACCAGGGAATAGTGGTTGCTAAAGGGGAAGGCTACCCCGGGATTCATGAACCTTGCGCCAGGCGCACGCATGGCATAGGCGACACAACGCCAGACATGGTCGCCGAGCGATTCAGGTACGATCCAAAGCCACGTGCATCAGCGGTGTACGCCAGAGTTGCGCCGCCTCCGGCGTAGGTATGTCAAATACCCCATGTGCGGTGTTGCACCATGCAAATGAAGGCAAGTAGCGATTCAGGAAGTGGCACAGGCGTAGCATAACACAACGGCAATGTAAACCAAAAAAAACGGTTTACACATATCCAAACATGACATAGGAGTAACGGAAGGCTGCCAACGTCAGGTGTCATAGTGGTGCAACATGGTAATGTGGAAAGAAACCAAGAATGTCAAAAGAAAACATGCAGAAAATGTAAATAATGACATAAATGTTATGCAAAAACCACAGCAGAGTCCCAGGACATGTCCGCGGAAGGTGAGGAACACTGAAGTAATATGACAATGCCATAAAAGAGCAGTATAAGACACATCAGCATCACAGCCACAATACACCATAGTATGAATGGAAAGCCACAACCACAGCGCAAGGGTTGTCAAGGAGTGGCGGCGGTGTCTGGCGCCGTAACCATGTATTAGTAGTCAATGCCATGCAAATGAGGCAGATAATACTGAATCGCAAAACACCCGCCGGCGTAAGGCTGCACCAAACAGCGCAGCGGTAATACACCGAGGAGTGGCCTACAGGGAATAGCTGTCAATCGCAGAGGGGTGTGACACTATAGGAGGAAGCACATTGGAGGCCAGCAAACCTGGGCTGTACAATGCACATCACAGCATCAGGACCGGCGTGTGAGGAAAGAGATTCGCTGAGAGTACACAATGCGCGCACAGATGCATGTGCACGAGGATGACTACGTTCCCCAAACCAGTCATGTGACGGCCGCCTGGCCAACAACCATGGATACAGGAAGGTGATGCGGAGAATATGAGGAAATGCGGAAGCAGTGTAATTGGAGTCGTAATGAGCAATTAACAGCAATCAACTCACGAAGGGCAATCGGCGCCATCTGACAACTGTGCATGCAGAAACGTGCAAAATGGGAAAGGGGAGGCATATGAATGCAAAGAAAGTAGTGGATGTTGCAGAAATGCAAAGAGCGAAGAACCGATACAGCACAGCCAAGGAGAGAGTTAGCATAACGGTGGCGGCACACAAAATGCATGATATGCCATGTGCCTGCAGGATGCACTCCCGTAAATAGTAGGTGCAACGTGCAGAAACAGTAAAGTAAGGTGTAAAGCTAAACCAATGCAGGCAAGTGTAATGTAACACCAAAGGCAACAGCGTTGCAGTGCCAACGGTAAAACACGGAAGATAACCCACAGATACTGTAGCAGAGACACACCCAATGACATCACTGGGTGTACAGCACAACACTATAAAGTGGGAATGCACACAACACACAGCGATTTCCCAAACACTGCCTACGTGTAAACACATGGGGAACTTTTAAAATGTATATGTTGGGTGCTGCCGTGGCGTGTATCGGCATGTGGCAGAGACAGACGGAGTTGCGGAGGAGGGTGCCGACAACTACCGGAGGCCTCAGAGGAGAAGGAGAGTGTTCAGACCAAGGGTGACCTACCAGGGGCTGCAAGACCTGGAGATAGTAGAGCGTTACAGGGTGGACAGGGACATGTTACAGCAAATAGTGGAGCTGTGCCGGTCAAGCCTGAGAACAAGAGACAACAGAGGGGAGCCCATCCCAGTGGACACAAAGGTATGTGTAAGCCTGCGTATACTGGCAACAGGTACCTTTCAAAGGCCAACCGGGGATATAATGGGCATCAGCATCCAGGGTACTACACCAGTTTCTGGATGCCATGTTACGACATGCCCATGAGTACATATACTTCCCCAGATCTCAGGAGGAGTTGGCTAACAATATGCGCCACTTCCACCGTGTGGCACAATACCCGGAGGTACTGGGTGTGATAGACTGTACGCACATAGAAATCAAGTCACCACCCGGTGAGCAGGGTAGACGCTACATAAACTGCAAGGGATACCCCTCCATCAATTGCCAGGTCGTGTGCAATGCGCAGGGCATTATCATGGATGTGTGTGCTGGCAGCCCTGGAAGCTACCACAACTCCCATATCTGGCATGCCTCACAGCTGTATCAGGTATTCGCCAGGGAGGACATCACACAAGGTCACCTTGTGGGGGATGCTGGCTACGCATTGGAGCCGTGGATGATGACACCCATCAGAAATGCACACACACACATGCAAGAACGCCATAATGAGGCACACGCACAGACCAGAATAATCATAGAGCGTGTGTTTGGGATGTTGAAATCACGGTTCCGGTGCTTGGATACATCCGGTGGAGCCTTGCAGTACTCTCCAGGCACAAGTGCCCACATATTCATAGTATGTGCTATGCTACATAATATGATCCTGCAGAAACAGCTGCTGCAGGGGCATAATGGTGTAGGGCCACCAAGCCCGCCACAACTGCCAAGGCAAGCACAGGCACAGGGCGTCCAGCACCATGAACACACTGTGCCAGCCCCAGTAGGCAGACGGAGGAGTACCCAATATGCCTATGCCTTGGCAAAGACGGAACGTATAGCACATACTCTGACAGCGTAGGCCCCATGGACTGACACCTCCCTACCTGCACACACAGTGAAATGGACGGTACACAAACATGTCCGCCCGTAATGTGTACCCTATGGGCAGTCACATGTGTGACTCCAACATAGGTAGCACCCAAACACTGCACAACCCACAGCCAGCGGAGCATGGAACAGCAACAACTCAACCGCACGTGGGTCCGACAGCAGACGGCGTAGCTGTATGCTGCCACGTTTGGCGCAAGGTGTCTACATATGTACATATGTGCACACACACATATGGAGATAGATATCATTACACACGTAGAAATATATGTACACATACACAGATATAAAGTACAACAAGTTAAACAGGGAATCACAGGGATGCAAGGTCACAGAGAAGTAAGACGCGAACTCTCAACATAGTAAACATACTGAACGACAACCCGACTATCCGGGAGGGTGGACAGAGCAGGGAACGCCACCCACGGAAAGGTCATCCCACCTAAATGCATATTCGCCATTCGGGATGATCGCCAGGCCACGATACAGTAACAGGACATGTGCGTGTAATATTCTTAGGATATGAGGGCGGAGGTAGACACTGCCGCCGGTGATGTGGTCAACGTAGGTACTGTGTGCAACCGCCCCGCGAAGCGAAGTATGTGTATGTGTGAGGTGAGGGTGTCGTGTGTTCCGCTGTGCCACTGTAATGTGTGTGACACTGTAAAATGTGTATGTAGGTGACATGTGACAGGCGGAGTGGAATAACATGTGTAGGCATACAGTATAGGAACCACAGGCGTATGTATAGCAGTACCCACAAAGTAGTACTGAGAGCTACTCACTAGGCACGGCGACGTGAAACGATGCAAAGCGAAATGTCCCAGAATCTACCACAGGAGTATAGCCAACATGAGATGCAAAGGACGATGTACAAACCATCACTGTATGTATGGCGCCGACATGTTAATTCCAATACGATATATCGGCTACGTTACGCAGCAATAGTTATGTACCGCTGAAATACGATTTGCTGCCCCGCACCGATCGTGGACACGATCGTCCGTAAACACCGCTGTGTGTTCTACGAGTGTTAAACAAGCAATCGCCACCGAATAGGTGGCAACCGGTAGCATACAGGCCGTCCCAACTACAGGACCACAATGACCGTAATATCCATGACAAAATGCCAAGGGATAGTCGGCACGCATTAACAGCTGCAGATATACTACCGATGTGACGGAGGAATAGATGCAGGACGCACACAAGCAGGCGGTACCAACAGCAGACGACATCAAGAATACCTACACTCCTAGAACAACAGACAGGTAACTTGCAGCTCCCCAGGCAGGGATGGAGCACACACAGAAGCATACCGTATGTACAAAATGCAAGGCCCACAACCCGCACTGCGTCACCCACAGCCGCCGATATACCCCATCGCACATATCAAAGGGATACAATCCGAAATAGCAGCAAAGACATACAGGCAGTTAATGACAGCGGCATACCTGCAACATCTCGCGTGGGAAACACTATCAGCAGCGGATGCATACCAGCATCCGTTGTGTACAGGAATAGAAGAGCTATGTTACACATCAGAATGCAAAACGCCATCGACAGACGCCGGCGGGACATGGACACCCACATGTGGAACATAATACCATACCCAACACACACAATCCACGGCTAACACCACAGCGAAATTTACCTGACGCCACACATAGCGGTTGCAGTCACACATAACATAACACAATACATACCATCCCCACGGCTAGTGCAGATAACCAACGCCAGACGAGGAATGAACTATGCCCTAGTTCACGAGTACCGCATTTAATGGAGGAGATGCTCAGGTGATATGCACATAAGTACACACCGAGGAACAGCTATTGGTGTGATGAACCCACATGCCGCAGGTGACAACGGATATAAGGAAGACTCCCAGGAGAGTAAAACTGTATGTTCATACCGAACAAAGAAGTTATTCCTACAAGAGCCAATCACTTGTCAGTAGCGAGACTCACACGGAATACTGAAAGCAATACAGGAAAGGTATGTAGAACCCACGAGATGTACTGGTGTGTAACGCATGATATGTATCACGAATCTGCACTGTATGTGAACGGTGTTTGTCAGTAAAGATACCTGTCCATAAGGCAGAGAGTGGTGAAAGGTGGTTATGTACTGTTAACCCGCTGAGCATACCAATGACTGTGGACACCGTGTGTACAGCAGTGGGACATCATGTACACAGCTGGGATAACCTAAGGGGTGCCATACTGATGTAAAACACAGAACAATGCCACCACCCACACTGATGCTGGCAGTGGATGTCCAACAATGAAGTGCCACAGCAGGGGATAGGACATGTATGTATAGTGTCACAGCACACATGTGTATGGGCAGATATTGTCGATGTCATATGTAATCTGTGCACGACGTGCACGTATGCCTTGCAGTAGGGGTGATCATGTCAAGTATGTGTAATGTAAAGCTATCATGATGGATACGTTCAGACATTATACACAGTATCACAGGCATAGCATGCATGACAGAGGTATGGCCTAGTGTTATGTACATTAACAGGATATGTATGGCCCGCACATATGGGACAGAGTAGTAGCAGAATAGCCACCCGAAATGGAAGGAACAGCAAGTGACCATGTCCAAGCTATCTGTAGCAGGTGCAATGTGTGCAACAATGACGTCTGGCAGGTCCATGTGTAAACACATGTGCAATATACACAGTCGTGTCACCCCCCATGGTACTGCCCACAGAACATCAAAGGTGGATGTCAACTGCATGTCTACACAGTACTGCCATTGTGGTGGTCCCATGTGTATGTGTCACCCTATCAGCAAGGGAGTTATCACATGACCAGTGCTACAGTGTGTCCCTGTGGGATGTGCACAGGACCTATGTTTTACAGCATGGTGTGTGTCTAGTCTGTGTAGGTAAACAGAAGCCCAGGCTAAGCAATGTGGCCTGTGTGCACATATGCATGAGTGCGTCATTCACCCTGCCCACTGCAAATGCCATGTAGGAGTACTACATGCATCAGTAATGCGGAGGACATGGCCCATGGCAGAGTACACGACACCCCTGTGTAAGTGGTATGCAGATGAGTACAGATGTTTCCGGCCTGTCATCTGCATATGTAAACTGTCTGAGCCTGGTATACATCACGGCATGACTATACCGTGATATGGAAAGGTGTAGCCATTGTGGAAGGCACACCACAAATGTGTTATGGTAACCCTGCCCGTGTGTAGATGTGTGTATGGCACAAGTACAAAGGCTACCAATGTCCTAGCAACACACATAGTCCAGATATGTGTGGCCCTGCAGATGTGTACCCACGCCACAGCAGAATATGGCAACCACAGCACCTTGTGGGGCATGTGTGTACAGCAACCATGTACAATGTGATATGCATGTATAGGGACAGTATCCATGTGATACCTAGTGGATGACTGTCGCTATGCAAAGGTGAAGTGTATGCACCATGTGTGATGTATCTGACGCAATGACATCTACATGATAGATCTGCCACACTGACACTTGTATGGTTGTTAGCAGTATGAGCTGGTGGAGCTATAATGCTGCCAGGTATGCAGATGTGGGATATGTAGGCATGGACATTACTCCGTGACAGCATGTTGTGTATGTAAGCAAATAGTGAACATGAGGGGCCACATGACTGAGGACTGTGTAATGCCACATGTACCTTACATGTCGTAGGTAGCATGATATGCTTGCACCACTGTGTGACCTGTCCAGGAGTCACATAGCCTAACATCCTGAGACACAGGGTATGATGTGATGGTGGATGTGTACATTGGCAATACCAGAATGTGGAATGGTGCTGAAGGGCAATGTGGGGATAATGTCTGATCTGTTACCCTCTGTACTACACCAAACACCCATGCAATGGTATGACAGGTGGCCATCATGTGGATGTGGTGTGCTGTGGCACACAGACGCCCAACAAGGGTGCCAGTAAAGGCATGGAGGTCGTCAATGAGTATGTGAAGCATGGATGGGAGGATGTGCCCCAGTGCCATCCCAAATGGTGCAGTCATGTCTGTATGAATGCCGTCCCACACGTGCAATGCACTACCACCCATGTGTAGTGTGATAGATGCGGTGGTGTGGTGGTCAAGGTACACAACGTCCATGAATGGGCTAGCAGTTAATGCAGTGTGCTGCTGCACAGACACATAACAACCAGTTTGGCAGGATATAACAGCTAGGGAGATTGGAGGTGACATTGGGACAGTGTCCTAGGACATAATGTGTGCATGGCAGTACCATGTATGTGTCCACAGGGACATTGCGATGTCCATGTATGGATTTGAAACCTGTAGTGAGTGAGAGTGTGTCCTATTGGTAGGTATCCCATTGGCTGGCATGTTGCCAACAACATCTCTGTCGGCAATGCCTGGGGTGACTGTTGTATGCTACATTGAATGTGGATGTAGCCAAACAACACAGACATACCACCACACTGTGTGAGGGCCCACACTGCAAAGTATGGTGGTCATGTGTAGGTATCTAGCTGTGGAGTATGTGATGGACCACGAGGACACACCATGACTGTCAAGTGATGCACCACACACATTTGAACATACTCACCGTGCAACAGTCTGCACATGTGGCCATACAGCACATGTGCATGGAACATGCATACCACCATTGTGTCTGTGAAAAGGCCAGTACCACCATGTCTCTGTGTGGAATAGCATGGTCCCTACCACTGCGTACATGTAGCGGAAGTGCATTGTGATATCTGTCAGCATAGTCATGTATACTGTCCGCTGCCGGGTGCCATGCCATTAACCACCCCTGTCAGCAGATGTTGGTAGTACCGGCTGTTGACCACATGTACCATGTATGCTGCAATGGGTGTGTGTCCAGGGTGTGGCTAGCAGGGCCGCAAAGCATATATGTCCATCAACCAGAGGGGGGATGTCTGTAGGTATAGCACACAGACACATGGAGGTATGGTGCATGCCAAGGGTAGTGCAGGTATGGTATGTCTTGTTTTATGTGTCACCCAGCTATGTGTAGTGCATGGCCAAGCATGTGTGGGTACATGGGAGTCCATACTAGGGAAGTGCATGTTGCTGTCAGCACATGGCAGTAGCAACTGTCCGAGGTGCAATGTACCGTATGATAACACAGCCAGCATGTAACCTGTGGTGTACAGTGTACTCACCGTCATGTGTCTCAACGTGTCTAGCGGTCACAAACATGGGTATCCGAACATGGAGTACCTATGATGCATTTGTCTTAGAAAAACATACAGTAACTGTGTAAATCTCTGTGTGATGTGGGATCCACTCACCTGTGTGTGTTGCAGTCCAGGTATGTGCCTGGGAGGTATGATCTGTGTACAATCTGGACTGGCAGGTGTGCTCTGTAGAGCATGGAGGCAGGTCCCAGGCACTGCAGATTAATGTCAGGCATGCCTTACTGTGTGTGCAGTGCTTGTGTACAGCACAGTGGGGGGTGCAAGCATTGTCACACATCACTGCATGCTGTGCCAGCCTGTGACAGCCCTGCCGGCGACAGACATGTGACACCGCTGCAGAGGCAGCATAGCATGTGAAGATGTACATGTGGGCCCCACACCCTAGGCAGATGTCCGCAGGTCATGTGTGCCACAGTACTATGGTTGACCATGACTGTCAGACTGGATCAATACCACATGCCTGCATAAGTACAGTATGACCATAGTCAACAGTCGCAGTGACAGAGTATGTAAATGTACAGTATCCCCGTGTGCACACCACTGCCTACTGTACACTTGGCTAGACACACACCCAGAGGGTGAATACACCATTGAGCCATCAGATGTCCCAGTCCACGTAGCCTGTACAATGTCATCACAGGGTGGTCACAATAGCATGTGGTAAGACAGACATGTTGTACCAGGTGATGTGTCATGTTTGCATATGTTGACATGCACAGCCGTTCACATGTCTGCAACATACCGGTGCATGATGCATACTGTTACATGATGTGTGGAACTGCACTGTGACACACAACAGGGACATCTGACACAGGTGTGTTGTGAATGGTGTAACCCATGTTCACAAAGGATACACACTGCTGTTGGCAGCCATGCCAGTGGCTACCAGTGGTGCATGCAGTGGTCATACAGACATACCGCATACAGTGTTCATGCAGGTGTCCATCCTTGTGGACGATGTGGTGCTACGTGAAGGTAGGTGTGTGTTATGAATGTTACACATCCAGCTGACACCATCTGGTGCAGGCATGGTCGTCGACAGCATCACACACATCTACAGCAGTCAGAACCCTGTCCTGAGAATGTGTCAGTCACCCTCGTACTGTGTGACATATGTGCACATGGCAGAACACCTCCCACTGTCATCTACAATGGCTACGTGATGGCTGGAATGTGCCGTGATAATGTACAATGCTGGTAGCCCAATGAAGTACTTGGAATCAGACACAGTACGCCATGGCTGCCATGTAAACCATGCACAACAATGACTGTCTGACAGACACAAACAATGCGTTGACATGTTGAACATGTGCACATGAGAACTCCCAATGAGGTATGTTGCACATATCGATGTACAACTGTCATCTATGGCCATAGCATGGGTGCAGACGCACATACCCCACAGGCAGTACCATGTGATGCAGGTAGGGGGGCAGTGCACATGCACATGTGACAGTTGCTGTACCGCCACATGTCCTGCATAGCCGTCATGTAGGGGTAGTAGTGGCATGTGACTGATGGACATGCCTGTACAATTGACCATGTCCCACAGGAGATGTGTTATGTGTGTACAACATGTGATGTACCAACATCAAGCTGTGCAGTGTATGGCCACCAGTGTACCTGTATGACTTGTTCTGCGATGGGTGCAAAGGCACATAGTACTGCATTGCATGCCCACAAGCCCCACACAGCTGCATAGCCTGAACATACAATACAAAGAGGGTGTGGGAAGATAGCAACCCACAAGAGGAGATGGGTAAGGGTGGCAACCCACCACCACATGCGTGGGTATGGTGTGCATGTCTATGACACATTAGCACTTGAGAAGCTAGCAGTACAGGGTTGCATGCAGATATGTTCAATAATAGCCCTGTGTCCCACCACTGGCCTGTGGATAGACAGACAGCAACAAAATGTGCAGATATGATATGTGCACAGCACATCACCGATGCCTACCATAGAACAGGCTGACTGTGTAGACATGTGCAAAGTAGGTCTGTGCCAGCCACACCCAAAAACGTTATGTGCCGAACAAGACCAAGAGTCCAGGCAATGTCAAAGCTGGACGTGCATGCATCTGTGTATGTACGCCTGTGAATGCCTCCAGCGTAGTAGTATAGCTGTGTCACTGTTCTTCACAACATAATAAATGGGTTGTATGTGTGACGGGTGCCTCATATGTGTATGGTCAGATCGAAGATACCATCAGTGCCCCTGCTATGTGAACATCCCTGTCCCCATACATGGATACCTATGCTGTGCCCAACATCACATTTCCAGAGGGTGGGATGGCAGTGTGTAGTGCACCAGCAGACATGGGGGTGGCAGCAGGCACTGGATGTAGACATATGTGGTACCCACATCAGTCCAGGCAACCATCCATGTGCACGGGATAGCAGTGTGTGGCCACATACAGCACTGTGTAGATCAATATCGCAGCACATAGCACCTGTCAGGGTTATAGTGTATTCATGGGTGTGTGATACCTGAATGCACCAGACACACCCCCACCAAGCAGCGTGCAGCCTACCTTGCATAAGGCCAGTGTCCACACCATGGGGATAGACATGTGTAATGTCCAAACACATAGACATGACACATGGAATGGACAGCCACCCTGCCAATATCATTACCCCCCAGGTGGATCACATCCCAGTGCCATGTATGTGGCATACCCTGCCATATCATGCAGCCCTGCCCAGCAAGGCTGCATGTGCTATCACAGTCCCACATGGTGCGATGGACAAAAGGCACTGTCACTATCAACCATACACAGCAGTAATGTTATGGTGATGCACCCTGTGGTGTTACAGGTGCTGTGTGCTGCTGTGGACAATGTGCTGTGTATATGCTATGCATGACCTTCCTGCTAATGTGGCATGGTTACATATTGTCCCATGTGTATCACATGTGCAACACAGGTGAGCCGTGGCAAGTTGTCCAACACCCATACAGTGCTGTGTGGATGTATATGGCACAACACATGCATGTGCAGGTGTCCATGTGTATGTGTACAGTGCCACTGCTGATGTTCATACTGGCCACGTACGTGATGTGTATTGACATATAGACAGCATCCAGGTGAACAGTAGAACTGTTTTCACATGGGGACCCGTGCCAACTGATATGGACACAGGTGTAGACAGGTACACATGTCCACAGCAGTCTAACATCAACATGGTGCATGTACAGTGTGATGAGGTGACACACAGATATGATATGACACCCACTGCTCAATGGTGTGACGGCAACACATTGGCTGTGTCACTGACATGATGCCTTGCAGAGATTACTGTGCAGATGTTGTACATGTCATAGCAATGTATTCCCAGCAGTATGCCAGAACAGCAGTGTAAATGTGACCTGCCACCATAATTATGTCTTACAGATAATGCCACGTTCCCGGCTGCCTGCTTTTAGCCGACAAGAAGATGAGGTAATCATACCATTGTTTCACGACAATTATGACATCTTATTCAGCCATGTGCCACTGCCGGCACAACAACGTGAGGAGATGTGGCAGGATATGCGCAGGAGGGTGAACAGCCTGGGCGGTGACAACCGCACATATCAACAGATCCGCAGGCACTGCACAGACCTAATCCGGCATGCGAGACAGCGTGCTGCTGCAATCGCCAGACAACAAGGTGGGACAGGTGGTGGGCCACAAACCCAGCCCCCACTCACAGCCACGGAGGAGCTCCTGGCCAGTCTGGGGACACCCATGGAACAACACGCTGAAACCCTCACGTCCATCATGGAGGTGGGTGTCTCCCAACCAATGAGCTTAGAGCTGCCTGGTAAGTCAGTGTTGCATGTTTGTATGATAAGCAACGTAGGAGTGGGTGTCATAGTACAACACATAATATAGCAACGCATGCCAGGTATTTGGCCACACAAGATGCATACTACAGTATGCTATGTTGTGTTAGCAGACATGTGCATAGCACATGCTAACACACAGGTGCATGATGTGACATGCACAGTGCTCACTGTAGTGATAGTAATGGATAATGTGTATACCTTTGTGTCATCCCTATACAGGTACGTCTGGCGTGTCGCAAAGACAAGGGTCTGTTGCAGGTAAGTCTGTTGCTAGTAAAAGGCATGATATGGTGTATTGATATTCCACATGTGTCCAGGTATGACATGCACACCTGGGTGCGCCCCAGTCACGATATACAGGTTGCACCACCCGACACACACACACCACCCATGTACAGTAGATACAACCATTAGTATAGAGTGGCATGACACAACATAACCTATTGGTGTGATATGTGCAGTCAGCTATGCATACAATGGTATAGATGTTCCACAATGGCTGCATGTGTAGTATGCATTGGTATGCCTCTGCAGTATGCACACAGTACCACATAGTGAGCCGTGATCTGGCCAGAGCACAGGTGTTACTACTGTGACCTATGCCGCTGCATTGGGTGCACATGTTGTGACATGGCACATGACATGTCCCATGCATGAGGATGTCTGTACGCAACATTGTCACACCATGACATGACCCATGCATGACATAGCAGACATCCACAAAGTCTGCATAGCTGTAGGGAATGTGACACCTCAGACTAGTAGGGTTGTATATCACATGGGCCACCACAGGGCTGTGTGCAAGATGTCCATCACACACAATTGTCGATGACCCAGACAAACAAGGCCATGGGTGATACCTACAGGCATGTTGCCACACAGTACATCCGCAGTGGGTAGTCACCGTTGCACCCTGTCCACACATAGTGGGCTCATCACTGTAGTGGACCCCTGGACATCCGATGTGGTACACCAGTGTAATGGAATGCCTGTCTGCAGCCACTAGAGGTGCCACCAATGTCCACCATATACGTGCTGCTGAGCAGCTGAACTGACTTCCACACATGGCAATGTAATGCGTCCAGGTCATGCATCGCACAGTAACATACCTGTGTCCTGCTACCATGCAGTGGCACAGTGCCCGTGACCACACTGTACAGTTATGTACACAGCTCACACCAACCTCACCTGCACAGACATCTGTGTTACACATGCATTGTCTCTGTAGACTGTACACGTAACACTGCACTGTGACATCCGTTGTGATGTGGTGCATGTGGTGGGACACCATCGTCACATGTCCACATGATACCGCACATGTTTGCCATGTACATGACATAGTGACGGCAGCCATGTGTACTGTTAACTCGCCCATGGCCACACGGTGTATCACGGTGATGCATGCAAACTACCATGAATGTGTGTACAGCATGCCTACCAAAAGACACCTGCCTGTTGTCGTGTGCACTCCAGGGCAGTATGCATACTGCCACTATTAATGTCTGGGCTGCATTCACTGGACTGTGGTGTGGGAATGCTGCATGCCACCTGCAATATCACATGCATGATGTGTCTGCATGTGTGTCTGTCCACGCGGTGTTAAGGTGTGTGTGTGTGCGCATGTGTGTGTGTGTGTGTGTGTGTGTGTGTGTGTGTGTGTGTGTGTGTGTGTGTGTGTGGCTGTGTGTGTCTGCATGTATGTAATGTAACTTACGGTATGTCTTTGTATTGACAGGTGCTGTAGGTGCATTCCCTCCCGCGTCCATCTGATGCTAGTGTCCCCACAGATAATAGTGGTGATAACCATGTGCATGAGGCACAGGCAGGGTCATCACAGGCAGACACTGTGCCATTGGAGAACATCACACCTTCCCCTTCATCCACGCACACGTTCAGATGTCGGCACATACCCCAACACCATTGCCCATAGATGACGGACAGTCAGGGACTGTTGGAACAGAGCAGGAATGTGTGGTGGCTGCAGAAGGTGGGTACACACGACGCTGCCAGTGTAATGACTGGTGGAGTGCCACAGGCATGTGGCAGGTGCTGCTCAGAGGAGGAGCACTGCTACACATACACCTGCCATACAGGTGCAGCAGCTGGTATAACCAGACGCATGTTCCAGACTGTAATGGCGTGCAGGCACGCGCTGAATGGCAGAACCAGGAAGGGCAGAGGCTGCAGAGGTCCGCAATCCGTTCCTTAAATGAGAACATCCAGTCATTGGCAAATGTCCAACAGCATTCGTTGATGTTCTGGATAGGCGATTGGGTGAAATGGCTGGGATCCTCGACCGAGGCATGGCCATCCGCTGCGGAGCTGTCTGTGCTGGAACACCTGGTAGGGTGACGATAGGGCACGCGGGGCCAGTAACACCACCAAGTACAGGTCAACGTGCGCACCTCCCATGCCCACCCACAGTGCTGGTAGCAGCAGCAGTGCAGCTGCTACTATGCCAACCAGACCAGGACACAGCAGGCCACGGGACGTGGCCCTGACGCCCCGGCGCGGACACGCTCCAGCGGACATGTGTCATCGGAGAGTGGCCACGGTGTACCTCCACCCGTAGTGCCTGTGCGACCCCAGGCAGGCGCTGGTCACGCTGCCGCGAGGACACAGTGAGCCTTGCCACCTGCAGTGTACGGTCTGGGGCTGCTGGCATACCCCGTAGGCATCACAGATGACTGAACTGTGTACACACATACCCACACACAGCAAACACAACTGTAGGGCTCCACCACATCCACATGCATTCTGCACAGTCATGCCCAGTAAATGCACAGGCCCTTACACACACATGATGTCATCCATTGGTACAGCCTATGCCTGTGGCACACATATCACCCTGTGCATATGATGAAGTCTCTGCCACAGAACCGTGAGCTACACCATCGGTGCATGGTTATGCAAACATATTCTGATGCACAGGGTGGACAACATAGTGAGAGGTGTATGTGATACCTGTGTCTGCATAGTATGTGATGTGTATGTTGTGGTGGCTGTGTATGGCAGGTGACAGGTGCGTATGTGATGTGGTTCGTGCACTGACATCATGCAGCTGATATACCATGTAGTGCAGGTGCAGCATTCATTGTTCTGTGTACACAGTATGCGTGTTGGTTACATCTGTAGCACCATATTGGTTCAGTTAACCCGTATGCCACTTATGGTGTACTTGCATGTGCCCACTGGGAGCACTGTTATCAGTTCCCCAGGTGTAGTCATGGGGTACCCACAGGCACATCTGGCAATATCAGCATAGCACAGGTACCCGCAACTGGCATGGACACCTACATAGGTACATAGGTGCACATGTACATACCAGGCTATGTGCCCTACGGCATGTGTAAACCTAGCAAGACTGTGTGTGGCTGATAACACCCCTTAGGATGAGGGTACCACATCCATCAGTCTCCTGTCCCCTGTCCAGCACTGACACACAGATGATGCCTGGTGCATACTTATGTTCACACATCCACACGTCATGATTACTCCTGCACAAAGGCAGTCAGGGCCTTTGCTTCACATGGGCTGGCAATCCTCTCCATGTTGTAAGGGGTCTCTGGCCATTGACCCTGTTCCCCCAGCACGTCCTAGTCATCTTTGTGGTGAGGTGTGTGTAAGTTGCTTCTGTGGCCGTGTTTGCCCGGAGTCTAGGAGGTGAAACTTGTCCATGTCACCCAGGTTGGACATGGCCGTGTATGTCAGGCACAGATCACCACAGAGCAGACGTGCTGGGAAGGTATACAGCCGGAGTCCCCTTGGTCGGGCAGTGTGTGACATTACGTCCCAGCACCTTTATCCCCTCCTCGTGAACATTTGTGTTCCTTCCGAAAGTGCTGCAGGTGTCAGGTTAGGGTACAGCCCACATGTGCCATTGAACGCAATCATTGCTGTGGTGTGATGTACAGGGATACAATGAACACCGTGATGTGGATGTGATTCCTTCCAGACCAGGTACACAGTGGAATGTCATCCCACCCACATTGGCATTGTGTGTGTTGACAGAGGTTACTGACAGGTGTGGTACCCATATCCATGAACACGCCCACCATGCGAATGGATTACCACCTACATGTTACGCTAGCAAACATGTCCTTCACACTGGGTAGGTCTGCACCTTCTCTGGCATGTAGCAGCAGGCCATGGCTCTCGCACTCAGTTATCCATGTGTATGACGCCTAGGCGGGATGTCTGTGTCAGATGGAGTGTTGGGTATGGTGGCCGCCAGCAGTCATCTGCATACCTTGTCTGCCACAATCCTCTATGTTGGCATGCACATTGTTAGGTCTAATGCCGCACGGCAGGGCCCAGGACTGAGCCCCGTGGCCTCCACACGAGATCAGCATTTAGTCTGACACAGCACCAGGAACACAAACCCTGTGTGGTGTGACTCCAACCATTTGAGAACCATCGCGGTGACTTTATGTCCCCTACATGTATGCTGGCGAGCCTTTCCATGAGACCCACGTGAGTGCATTCTGAACGCTTATCACCAGGTCATGGTAGTGTGTGTGCAAACCGACCTACCCCCATTAATGGCCTTGGTGACTGCTCCAGACAGGACGCAGAGGTTTGGGAGGCAGCATCTGCCCTTGATTAATTTGTTGTGGGTATGTACCGTTATTGGCTTTATACCACTGTTTGTATTGATGGGCACCTGTATGGACCTCCTGCAGCTTTGTGGTAGACAAGGCTTGTCAAGCTGATAGGGCAGTAATGTCTGCAGTCCATAAGAGCACTACCCTGGCATAGTGGGAGAACAGATGTCATTATGCCATCCAGCTGACCTAGCCCGTAGTAAGGCTAACATCAGACACAGTGGCCTTATATGTGGGTGAGGGTCTCAACGAGGTTGCAGCACACAGCCAGGGACACCATCGGGCCCATTTGGTGCTGTGTTAACCGCCTAACAGATATCAGATCACCCAGGGCATATGAGATGCGTCTGAGGCTAGACTCTGGTGGATGGATATGTCCCCTCTGGGGTGGGGGTGGATGTATGCATGGAACATGTCCGCTGGTTTGTTGACAATGTCTGTGGGTGCAGTGACCGTTGTACCATTCTGGATCATTACCGGCCATGTCTGTGTGCTCCCACCCATGTCCCTACTACAGCTGAGGAAGGCCCTATGGGTGTCTCATGTGACCTCTGCAGTACCACTCCCACAAGCGGCCTTGGATGATTGTATGTGTGGCCGTATGTTGACGCTGGTATGAATGGGTGATGGCTTCCCTGGTACTGATATTGCTCAGTCATGTATGAGCTCCAACTGTTGATGTACAGTTTGTCAGTGGCTGTGGTCCACCAGACCATGTGCCTACCTGTGGTGGACAGGGTCCTGATGTTATCATGATCGCTTGGTGCAGACATCCCTGTGTGTGCTCAGAGAAGGCATTCGTAAGTGAGTTGGCAGTGCGGCTTGTGATCACCACTGGCATGGTGGACTTGTAGGGTACCACAGTGGTCGTATGATTTGTGTGGTTTGCTGTGGAGAGGTCCTCACCAGGTCTCCCATGCGAGTGTTGGGTGCAGGATGGATTACCAGTGGATCCACTATATGGTCTGACATCACCATTGAGGGATGTACATCCCGTGTGGAGCATTTCTCCCCATGTGTATGGGCAGAAGTGGTACACGCTCCCCTAGTGGTGGCGGTATGGTTCATGGCTGTTTCACAGCGGTCACGCAGGCGAACACCCGGACCTGTATGGCGAGGGTGCTGTGTCAGCGGGTAATGTTCCCAGTCTATTTAAGGGTGCTTGATGTCACCCAATACGGTGCTGTTGTGAGAGCATGCACACTCACCAGTGTCCTCAGGACGGCTGTACAGGCATCCTGGTTTGGGAGGGTGGTTCGTAGCATGCAACAAAACCGTAGGGCACTCCTACCCATGGTTAATTGCACCTGGATATTGCCCACTGCAACGGCCACGCTGTGGCATGGCCGGGTTGCTGTTGTGTGGCTGGGCACACACGACGGTCCACAGTCTGCCACCCATGCTGTTGCTGCGTTCCATGTGGATGCATGTGTGCTCTGTGCCGAGTCCAAGTGTCTGAGCATGCCCAGTAAGCAGCTGTGTAGATGGACACAGGACAGTGCACACCGCCACCACGCAGTAATACCCCGGTGCATGCCTGTATCCTCGCGAACGCCACGCCAGTGCCATGGTCAGTTGTTGTGTGGCTGGACACACACGATGGTCCGCATTCTGCCACCCATGCTGTTGTTTCCATTTGGATGCATGTCTGCTGTGTGCCGAGTCTAAGTGTCTGAGCATGCCCAGTAAGCAGCTGTGTAGATAGACACAGTGACAGTGCACACCGCCACCGACTGGCGCGATACCCGGTGAGCATGTCAGTCACCCCTTTGCAACCGCGAAGGTGTGGGAGGAGGCATGGCCAGTACACCCGCCGGGGGTACACAACAGTCATCACCGATGTCTGCAACTGGGCGGTAGCCATGGCCAATGGCATCCTGTATAGCCATGGTGACCATCCATCGACACATATGTGGCTGTCATGCCACATTGGCTGCCCACATCTTGCAATCGACGGATGCCCTCTCAGGGTAAAGTGTCATGTGGTGCATCCCGTATTCCTGTCGTGATGTACTGATCAGTAGTTATTTGGTATTCCCAATGCAGCACTAACGCAGCCACTGCACGCCACATTGGGATGGTAACAGGTCGCGGATCAGCGCGACTCTGTCTTCATTCCCTATCGGACACATCGCTCTGCAGATGATACCACCCACCTAGGGGTATGCCTCCTGACAGTGCTGTGCTCAGTAATCCCGCTAGCGCTCTGTAAATGCTTCTGCTGTAGTGAGTTCATGTAGGTAGCGAGGTTCGACTTCCGGCCCTTGTGTGTGTGTGTGTGTGTGTGTGTGTGTGTGTGTGTTTCCAGCCCTCTGCAGATGAATCTAGCTTTTAGACGCTTTGCATCGCATCCCTTGGCTAGTTGCCAGCTATTGTCTTACGAAAGTGATGTCACCCGCCTAGAAGTATGGCTCTGACAGCCGCCAGGCTCAGTAAACTCGGTAGCTCTGTAAATGCTTCCATACTGTAGTGAGATCATGTAGATAGGCGTGAACCCGACTCCGGCCTTCCGCTGTGTGTGTGTTTCCGCCCCTCTGCAGATGAACCAGCTTTTAGACGCTTTGCATCTCATCCCTTGGCTATTGCCAGCTATTGTCTTACGAAAGTGATGTCACCCGCCTAGAAGTATGCTCTGACTGCTGTGCTCAGTAAACTCGGTAGAAGGCCAGTTTCTGTAAATGCTTCATACTGTAGTGAGATCATGTAGATAGGCGAAGTCTCACTCCCAGCCCTTCTGTGTGTGTGTGTGTGTGTGTGTGTGTGTGTGTGTGTGTGTGTTTCAGCCCTCTGCAGATGAATAGCCAGTTTTTTAGATGCTTTGCATCGCATCCCCTGGCTATTGCCAGCTATTGTCTTACGGTGATGTCACCCGCCTAGAAGTATGCTCTGACCGCGCTGTGCTCAGTAAACTCGGTAGCCGCTCTGTAAATGCTTCATACTGTAGTGAGATCATGTAGATAGGAGTGTTCAACTCCCGGCCCTTGTGTGTGTGTGTGTGTGTTTCAGCTCCTCTGCAGACGAGCTAGCTTTTAGACGGGTGCATCGCATTCCTTGGCTATTGCCAGGTATTGTCTTACGAAAGTGATGTCACCCGCCTAGAAGAGTGCCTCTGACCGCTTGTGCTCAGTAAACTCGGTAGCCGCTCTGTAAATGCTTCATACTGTAGTGAGATCATGTAGATAGGCGAAGTTCGACTCCGCCCTTCCTGCGTGTGTGTGTGTTTCCAGCCCTCTGCAGATGAACTAGCTTTTAGACGCTTTGCATCGATCCCTTGGCTATTGCCATCTATTGTCTTACGAAAGTGATGTCACCCGCCTAGAAGTATGCCTCTGACCGCGACTGTGCTCAGTAAACTCGGGTAGCCTCTGCAATGCTTCATACTGTAGTGAGATCATGTAGATAGGTGTAAGTTCAACTCCCGGCCCTTCCGCGTGTGTGTGTGTGTGTGTGTGTGTGTTTCAGCTCCCTCTGCAGATGAACTAGCTTTAGACGCTTTGCACCGCGATCCCTTGGCTATTGCCAGCTATTGTCTTATGTGTGATGTCACCCGCCTAGAAGTATGTTTCTGACCGCTGTGCTCAGTAAACTCGGGTAGCGCTCTGTAAATGCTTCCATACCGTAGTGAGATCATGTAGATAGCGAAGTTTGACTCCGCCCTTTGTGTGTGTGTGTGTTTCCAGCCCTCTGCAGATGAACTAGCTTAGACGCTTTATCGGCATCGATCCCCTGGCTATTGCCAGCA